>NW_028275022.1:0-161890 GCF_037043125.1 Eumetopias jubatus
TATGTGACTTCGCCAAAGGAAAGGCATACACGAATCTCGGCGAACCACGTCTGTGTCGATCGCGACTTCGAGCTTCCATCTGGGTTCCCGAGGAATCCATAGTCACATAATGTCTGTGTGGTATCCTACTGCAGAAACACCACTGCAGAGAAACCGTGCGTCTACTATCACCTTCCCTGAAACTGGTAGACTTTTGCAATGGAAGTGGGAAATCGCAAGGAATGTGCCCCGTGCCTGTGCCACGGAAGTAACTAGTGTAAATGTCTGTCGCGATTGGAATCCTGTTCCGTGAGAAGCGTTTCCAAGAGTATGAGAGAGAGCAGATGGAAAAGGTCATGGTTTGAAGCGTGAGAAGGAGACCCGTCAGGAAAGCCATACACGTAAGTCGGGGAAGCACTTTCGCGTGACATGGTGAAGGCATCTAGAATGTGCCCTGTGACGGTGCTCGAGAAACCACTTGTGAAGAAGGCTTCCCTCAACTGCCGTATCGTTTCCGTAGGAGGAAACTGTTTTCCGTAGTGGGTGTGAAGGCATAAGGGACGTAGACGAGACTTCGCTCTCCGCTTCGAAGGTGCCTGCCGTCGTTACACGAAGAAGGATGTGTATGGAAATGGATGACTGCGGAAGCATAAGGAAGATGGCATGCGTTTGTTTAACTCTAAGAACAAGTCTCGAGGGTTCCCGTCCTTCGACTACCATCTCTTCTCGTAAGGATGCGAAGCCGCTCCTTAAACCTCGTGTGAACGAAAAGAGATGGAACGCGCGATACCGCACAGTGAGGAACACGTTGTGCGGAGGGTTTCTCTCCATTACGTCCTGTGTCATGGAGGTGGATGGGTCTTGCAATGTACGTGGGCTAGCCTCAGTAGCAGTAGTAGCCTGACACTGAATTCTGAGAAACAAGGCCATGTCAAACAGGCTTTCGCGCTAACATCGTGGTGCTTGAAGAAAGAAGCCTTTGGAGACATGTGCGTTGCTATATAAGGTAGGCGTCTTACACTCACCTCTCACGAAACCAAACTGTAGGGAACTAGTCTTTCCACTACCGCCTCCGGGGAAGAAGTTGGAAGAACTTTCCGACGTTCAAAGTGAAGGCACAAATGCTGGGCCGTCTACCACTGTTTGAGAGAGGAGTTGTGTCTCAAGCTCCTGTCAACCCAGATCTTGCTTCGGGAAGGGAGAAGCGTTTTCAGGACTTCGTGTGAAAGCGTAAGGACAATGCCATAGGCTGAATGGTGAAGGAAAATGTGGGTCGAATGCGACCACCAACTAACAAGTTGTCCCCTAGGGAGGTGTGTGTCTGGAAATGGGAGGAAGCGTAAGGAACGAGCTGTACACTTAAGTCTAAGAGACAATGCTGTGGAGGAGCGGTCCTTCGACTCCCCGCCTCCTTTCCTAAGGATCGAAGCAGCTTGACGCCGAGTGTGAACGGAAGCAGAGGAAAAGCCTGCTATACCTTACTCGTGGAACCACTTTGTATGGAGGGCTTCTCTCAATGAACACCACGGCTCACGACGCTAGAAGGGTTTTCAAACGTACGTGAGTTCGCCAAAGGAAAGCCACAGACTACACTGTGCGAAACAAGTCTGTGTCAAACCGCGCCTTCGAGCTTCCATCTGGCTTCACGGGGAAAACCTAGTCACAACATGAACGTGTGGAACCCTAAACAGGCGGCGTGCACGTCGGTCTGAAGAAACACCACTGCAGAGAAACCGTGTTTCTACCAACCTCTTCCCTGAAAATGGTAGTCTATTCCAAGGTAAGTGTGACAGCGCAAGGCATGTGCCCCATGCCTGCGCCACGGAAATAAGGAGTGGAGATTGTCTCTCCCGGTTCAAACCTTGTTCCGTGAGAAATGTTTTCAAGAGTGCGAGAGAGAGCAGAGGGAAAAGGTCACGCCTTTAAGTCTGAGAAGGAAACCCTGGAAAGCCGTACGCCTACGTATGAGCGGCATTCTGGCGCGAACGTGTGAAGGCATAAAGAATGTGTCCTGGGACGGTGCTTGACAAACCCCTTGTGAAGAAGTCTTCCCTCAGCTATCATATGGTTTCAGGAAGATAAAAGTGTTTTCCGCCGTGGGCGTGAAGGCACGAGGGACGTGCCCTAGAGTGAGCTGTCCGTTTCGAATGTGCCGCCCGTCGTTCCACGAAGAAGGGTGAGTATGGAAATGTATGATGTGAGGAAGCATAGGGAAGATTGCCTACGGGTGTTTAACTCTAAGGACAAATCTAGAGGGTTGCCGTCCGTCGACGACCAGCTCTTTCCCTACGGATGGAAGCGCCGTGTTAAAGCTTAGGGCGAGAGAAAAGAGACGGAATGCGAGATACACCACAGTGGGGAACACGTTGTGTGGAGGGCTTCTCTCCACCAAAGTCTCGGGTCACGAATTTGGAAGGGCCTTCAAATGTACGTGAGCTAGCGTCAGCAGAGCCTTCCACTGAACTCAGAGAAACGAGGCCGCGTCAAACATGATTTGGTGCTAACCCCTTGGTTCGCGAAGCGCGAAGCCTTTTGAGATATGTGTGTGAGGGTCTTGCACTCACCTCTCAAGAAACAAAACGGTAGAGCAATAGTCTTCCCACTACCATCTACAGGGAAGAAGACGGAGGAAATGTCCCACGTTAAACGTGAAGGCGCAAGTTACTGTGCCATAGAGCCCTGCTTGGGAAAGAACTTGTGTCGAAAGCTTCTCCCAACTCAGATCTTGTTTCGGGAAGATAGAAGCGCTGTCGGTACTTTGTGTGGAAACACAAGGAAAATGCCACACGCTGAATTGTGAAGAGAAATGTGGGTCGAACGTGACCACCAACACACTCGTTGTCCCCTAGAGAGGTGTGTGTCTGGAAGTGGGAGGAAGCGTAACGGACGTGCTATACACTTAACTCCAAGAAACAACGCTGTGGAGGTGCGGTCCTTCGACTGCCCTTCTTCTTTGCTAAGGAACGAAGCGGCTTGAAGCCAAGTGTGAAAGGAAACGGAGGGCAAGGAAGGGTGATATACCTCACTCGCGGCACAACTTCTGATGGAGGGCTTTTCTCAACGAACAGCATGTGTCACGAAGATAGAAGGGTTTGCGAAAGTATGTGACTTCGCCAAAGGAAAGGCATACACGAATCTCGGCGAACCACGTCTGTGTCGATCGCGACTTCGAGCTTCCATCTGGGTTCCCGAGGAATCCATAGTCACATAATGTCTGTGTGGTATCCTACTGCAGAAACACCACTGCAGAGAAACCGTGCGTCTACTATCACCTTCCCTGAAACTGGTAGACTTTTGCAATGGAAGTGGGAAATCGCAAGGAATGTGCCCCGTGCCTGTGCCACGGAAGTAACTAGTGTAAATGTCTGTCGCGATTGGAATCCTGTTCCGTGAGAAGCGTTTCCAAGAGTATGAGAGAGAGCAGATGGAAAAGGTCATGGTTTGAAGCGTGAGAAGGAGACCCGTCAGGAAAGCCATACACGTAAGTCGGGGAAGCACTTTCGCGTGACATGGTGAAGGCATCTAGAATGTGCCCTGTGACGGTGCTCGAGAAACCACTTGTGAAGAAGGCTTCCCTCAACTGCCGTATCGTTTCCGTAGGAGGAAACTGTTTTCCGTAGTGGGTGTGAAGGCATAAGGGACGTAGACGAGACTTCGCTCTCCGCTTCGAAGGTGCCTGCCGTCGTTACACGAAGAAGGATGTGTATGGAAATGGATGACTGCGGAAGCATAAGGAAGATGGCATGCGTTTGTTTAACTCTAAGAACAAGTCTCGAGGGTTCCCGTCCTTCGACTACCATCTCTTCTCGTAAGGATGCGAAGCCGCTCCTTAAACCTCGTGTGAACGAAAAGAGATGGAACGCGCGATACCGCACAGTGAGGAACACGTTGTGCGGAGGGTTTCTCTCCATTACGTCCTGTGTCATGGAGGTGGATGGGTCTTGCAATGTACGTGGGCTAGCCTCAGTAGCAGTAGTAGCCTGACACTGAATTCTGAGAAACAAGGCCATGTCAAACAGGCTTTCGCGCTAACATCGTGGTGCTTGAAGAAAGAAGCCTTTGGAGACATGTGCGTTGCTATATAAGGTAGGCGTCTTACACTCACCTCTCACGAAACCAAACTGTAGGGAACTAGTCTTTCCACTACCGCCTCCGGGGAAGAAGTTGGAAGAACTTTCCGACGTTCAAAGTGAAGGCACAAATGCTGGGCCGTCTACCACTGTTTGAGAGAGGAGTTGTGTCTCAAGCTCCTGTCAACCCAGATCTTGCTTCGGGAAGGGAGAAGCGTTTTCAGGACTTCGTGTGAAAGCGTAAGGACAATGCCATAGGCTGAATGGTGAAGGAAAATGTGGGTCGAATGCGACCACCAACTAACAAGTTGTCCCCTAGGGAGGTGTGTGTCTGGAAATGGGAGGAAGCGTAAGGAACGAGCTGTACACTTAAGTCTAAGAGACAATGCTGTGGAGGAGCGGTCCTTCGACTCCCCGCCTCCTTTCCTAAGGATCGAAGCAGCTTGACGCCGAGTGTGAACGGAAGCAGAGGAAAAGCCTGCTATACCTTACTCGTGGAACCACTTTGTATGGAGGGCTTCTCTCAATGAACACCACGGCTCACGACGCTAGAAGGGTTTTCAAACGTACGTGAGTTCGCCAAAGGAAAGCCACAGACTACACTGTGCGAAACAAGTCTGTGTCAAACCGCGCCTTCGAGCTTCCATCTGGCTTCACGGGGAAAACCTAGTCACAACATGAACGTGTGGAACCCTAAACAGGCGGCGTGCACGTCGGTCTGAAGAAACACCACTGCAGAGAAACCGTGTTTCTCCCAACCTCTTCCCTGAAAATGGTAGTCTATTCCAAGGTAAGTGTGACAGCGCAAGGCATGTGCCCCATGCCTGCGCCACGGAAATAAGGAGTGGAGATTGTCTCTCCCGGTTCAAACCTTGTTCCGTGAGAAATGTTTTCAAGAGTGCGAGAGAGAGCAGAGGGAAAAGGTCACGCCTTTAAGTCTGAGAAGGAAACCCTGGAAAGCCGTACGCCTACGTATGAGCGGCATTCTGGCGCGAACGTGTGAAGGCATAAAGAATGTGTCCTGGGACGGTGCTTGACAAACCCCTTGTGAAGAAGTCTTCCCTCAGCTATCATATGGTTTCAGGAAGATAAAAGTGTTTTCCGCCGTGGGCGTGAAGGCACGAGGGACGTGCCCTAGAGTGAGCTGTCCGTTTCGAATGTGCCGCCCGTCGTTCCACGAAGAAGGGTGAGTATGGAAATGTATGATGTGAGGAAGCATAGGGAAGATTGCCTACGGGTGTTTAACTCTAAGGACAAATCTAGAGGGTTGCCGTCCGTCGACGACCAGCTCTTTCCCTACGGATGGAAGCGCCGTGTTAAAGCTTAGGGCGAGAGAAAAGAGACGGAATGCGAGATACACCACAGTGGGGAACACGTTGTGTGGAGGGCTTCTCTCCACCAAAGTCTCGGGTCACGAATTTGGAAGGGCCTTCAAATGTACGTGAGCTAGCGTCAGCAGAGCCTTCCACTGAACTCAGAGAAACGAGGCCGCGTCAAACATGATTTGGTGCTAACCCCTTGGTTCGCGAAGCGCGAAGCCTTTTGAGATATGTGTGTGAGGGTCTTGCACTCACCTCTCAAGAAACAAAACGGTAGAGCAATAGTCTTCCCACTACCATCTACAGGGAAGAAGACGGAGGAAATGTCCCACGTTAAACGTGAAGGCGCAAGTTACTGTGCCATAGAGCCCTGCTTGGGAAAGAACTTGTGTCGAAAGCTTCTCCCAACTCAGATCTTGTTTCGGGAAGATAGAAGCGCTGTCGGTACTTTGTGTGGAAACACAAGGAAAATGCCACACGCTGAATTGTGAAGAGAAATGTGGGTCGAACGTGACCACCAACACACTCGTTGTCCCCTAGAGAGGTGTGTGTCTGGAAGTGGGAGGAAGCGTAACGGACGTGCTATACACTTAACTCCAAGAAACAACGCTGTGGAGGTGCGGTCCTTCGACTGCCCTTCTTCTTTGCTAAGGAACGAAGCGGCTTGAAGCCAAGTGTGAAAGGAAACGGAGGGCAAGGAAGGGTGATATACCTCACTCGCGGCACAACTTCTGATGGAGGGCTTTTCTCAACGAACAGCATGTGTCACGAAGATAGAAGGGTTTGCGAAAGTATGTGACTTCGCCAAAGGAAAGGCATACACGAATCTCGGCGAACCACGTCTGTGTCGATCGCGACTTCGAGCTTCCATCTGGGTTCCCGAGGAATCCATAGTCACATAATGTCTGTGTGGTATCCTACTGCAGAAACACCACTGCAGAGAAACCGTGCGTCTACTATCACCTTCCCTGAAACTGGTAGACTTTTGCAATGGAAGTGGGAAATCGCAAGGAATGTGCCCCGTGCCTGTGCCACGGAAGTAACTAGTGTAAATGTCTGTCGCGATTGGAATCCTGTTCCGTGAGAAGCGTTTCCAAGAGTATGAGAGAGAGCAGATGGAAAAGGTCATGGTTTGAAGCGTGAGAAGGAGACCCGTCAGGAAAGCCATACACGTAAGTCGGGGAAGCACTTTCGCGTGACATGGTGAAGGCATCTAGAATGTGCCCTGTGACGGTGCTCGAGAAACCACTTGTGAAGAAGGCTTCCCTCAACTGCCGTATCGTTTCCGTAGGAGGAAACTGTTTTCCGTAGTGGGTGTGAAGGCATAAGGGACGTAGACGAGACTTCGCTCTCCGCTTCGAAGGTGCCTGCCGTCGTTACACGAAGAAGGATGTGTATGGAAATGGATGACTGCGGAAGCATAAGGAAGATGGCATGCGTTTGTTTAACTCTAAGAACAAGTCTCGAGGGTTCCCGTCCTTCGACTACCATCTCTTCTCGTAAGGATGCGAAGCCGCTCCTTAAACCTCGTGTGAACGAAAAGAGATGGAACGCGCGATACCGCACAGTGAGGAACACGTTGTGCGGAGGGTTTCTCTCCATTACGTCCTGTGTCATGGAGGTGGATGGGTCTTGCAATGTACGTGGGCTAGCCTCAGTAGCAGTAGTAGCCTGACACTGAATTCTGAGAAACAAGGCCATGTCAAACAGGCTTTCGCGCTAACATCGTGGTGCTTGAAGAAAGAAGCCTTTGGAGACATGTGCGTTGCTATATAAGGTAGGCGTCTTACACTCACCTCTCACGAAACCAAACTGTAGGGAACTAGTCTTTCCACTACCGCCTCCGGGGAAGAAGTTGGAAGAACTTTCCGACGTTCAAAGTGAAGGCACAAATGCTGGGCCGTCTACCACTGTTTGAGAGAGGAGTTGTGTCTCAAGCTCCTGTCAACCCAGATCTTGCTTCGGGAAGGGAGAAGCGTTTTCAGGACTTCGTGTGAAAGCGTAAGGACAATGCCATAGGCTGAATGGTGAAGGAAAATGTGGGTCGAATGCGACCACCAACTAACAAGTTGTCCCCTAGGGAGGTGTGTGTCTGGAAATGGGAGGAAGCGTAAGGAACGAGCTGTACACTTAAGTCTAAGAGACAATGCTGTGGAGGAGCGGTCCTTCGACTCCCCGCCTCCTTTCCTAAGGATCGAAGCAGCTTGACGCCGAGTGTGAACGGAAGCAGAGGAAAAGCCTGCTATACCTTACTCGTGGAACCACTTTGTATGGAGGGCTTCTCTCAATGAACACCACGGCTCACGACGCTAGAAGGGTTTTCAAACGTACGTGAGTTCGCCAAAGGAAAGCCACAGACTACACTGTGCGAAACAAGTCTGTGTCAAACCGCGCCTTCGAGCTTCCATCTGGCTTCACGGGGAAAACCTAGTCACAACATGAACGTGTGGAACCCTAAACAGGCGGCGTGCACGTCGGTCTGAAGAAACACCACTGCAGAGAAACCGTGTTTCTCCCAACCTCTTCCCTGAAAATGGTAGTCTATTCCAAGGTAAGTGTGACAGCGCAAGGCATGTGCCCCATGCCTGCGCCACGGAAATAAGGAGTGGAGATTGTCTCTCCCGGTTCAAACCTTGTTCCGTGAGAAATGTTTTCAAGAGTGCGAGAGAGAGCAGAGGGAAAAGGTCACGCCTTTAAGTCTGAGAAGGAAACCCTGGAAAGCCGTACGCCTACGTATGAGCGGCATTCTGGCGCGAACGTGTGAAGGCATAAAGAATGTGTCCTGGGACGGTGCTTGACAAACCCCTTGTGAAGAAGTCTTCCCTCAGCTATCATATGGTTTCAGGAAGATAAAAGTGTTTTCCGCCGTGGGCGTGAAGGCACGAGGGACGTGCCCTAGAGTGAGCTGTCCGTTTCGAATGTGCCGCCCGTCGTTCCACGAAGAAGGGTGAGTATGGAAATGTATGATGTGAGGAAGCATAGGGAAGATTGCCTACGGGTGTTTAACTCTAAGGACAAATCTAGAGGGTTGCCGTCCGTCGACGACCAGCTCTTTCCCTACGGATGGAAGCGCCGTGTTAAAGCTTAGGGCGAGAGAAAAGAGACGGAATGCGAGATACACCACAGTGGGGAACACGTTGTGTGGAGGGCTTCTCTCCACCAAAGTCTCGGGTCACGAATTTGGAAGGGCCTTCAAATGTACGTGAGCTAGCGTCAGCAGAGCCTTCCACTGAACTCAGAGAAACGAGGCCGCGTCAAACATGATTTGGTGCTAACCCCTTGGTTCGCGAAGCGCGAAGCCTTTTGAGATATGTGTGTGAGGGTCTTGCACTCACCTCTCAAGAAACAAAACGGTAGAGCAATAGTCTTCCCACTACCATCTACAGGGAAGAAGACGGAGGAAATGTCCCACGTTAAACGTGAAGGCGCAAGTTACTGTGCCATAGAGCCCTGCTTGGGAAAGAACTTGTGTCGAAAGCTTCTCCCAACTCAGATCTTGTTTCGGGAAGATAGAAGCGCTGTCGGTACTTTGTGTGGAAACACAAGGAAAATGCCACACGCTGAATTGTGAAGAGAAATGTGGGTCGAACGTGACCACCAACACACTCGTTGTCCCCTAGAGAGGTGTGTGTCTGGAAGTGGGAGGAAGCGTAACGGACGTGCTATACACTTAACTCCAAGAAACAACGCTGTGGAGGTGCGGTCCTTCGACTGCCCTTCTTCTTTGCTAAGGAACGAAGCGGCTTGAAGCCAAGTGTGAAAGGAAACGGAGGGCAAGGAAGGGTGATATACCTCACTCGCGGCACAACTTCTGATGGAGGGCTTTTCTCAACGAACAGCATGTGTCACGAAGATAGAAGGGTTTGCGAAAGTATGTGACTTCGCCAAAGGAAAGGCATACACGAATCTCGGCGAACCACGTCTGTGTCGATCGCGACTTCGAGCTTCCATCTGGGTTCCCGAGGAATCCATAGTCACATAATGTCTGTGTGGTATCCTACTGCAGAAACACCACTGCAGAGAAACCGTGCGTCTACTATCACCTTCCCTGAAACTGGTAGACTTTTGCAATGGAAGTGGGAAATCGCAAGGAATGTGCCCCGTGCCTGTGCCACGGAAGTAACTAGTGTAAATGTCTGTCGCGATTGGAATCCTGTTCCGTGAGAAGCGTTTCCAAGAGTATGAGAGAGAGCAGATGGAAAAGGTCATGGTTTGAAGCGTGAGAAGGAGACCCGTCAGGAAAGCCATACACGTAAGTCGGGGAAGCACTTTCGCGTGACATGGTGAAGGCATCTAGAATGTGCCCTGTGACGGTGCTCGAGAAACCACTTGTGAAGAAGGCTTCCCTCAACTGCCGTATCGTTTCCGTAGGAGGAAACTGTTTTCCGTAGTGGGTGTGAAGGCATAAGGGACGTAGACGAGACTTCGCTCTCCGCTTCGAAGGTGCCTGCCGTCGTTACACGAAGAAGGATGTGTATGGAAATGGATGACTGCGGAAGCATAAGGAAGATGGCATGCGTTTGTTTAACTCTAAGAACAAGTCTCGAGGGTTCCCGTCCTTCGACTACCATCTCTTCTCGTAAGGATGCGAAGCCGCTCCTTAAACCTCGTGTGAACGAAAAGAGATGGAACGCGCGATACCGCACAGTGAGGAACACGTTGTGCGGAGGGTTTCTCTCCATTACGTCCTGTGTCATGGAGGTGGATGGGTCTTGCAATGTACGTGGGCTAGCCTCAGTAGCAGTAGTAGCCTGACACTGAATTCTGAGAAACAAGGCCATGTCAAACAGGCTTTCGCGCTAACATCGTGGTGCTTGAAGAAAGAAGCCTTTGGAGACATGTGCGTTGCTATATAAGGTAGGCGTCTTACACTCACCTCTCACGAAACCAAACTGTAGGGAACTAGTCTTTCCACTACCGCCTCCGGGGAAGAAGTTGGAAGAACTTTCCGACGTTCAAAGTGAAGGCACAAATGCTGGGCCGTCTACCACTGTTTGAGAGAGGAGTTGTGTCTCAAGCTCCTGTCAACCCAGATCTTGCTTCGGGAAGGGAGAAGCGTTTTCAGGACTTCGTGTGAAAGCGTAAGGACAATGCCATAGGCTGAATGGTGAAGGAAAATGTGGGTCGAATGCGACCACCAACTAACAAGTTGTCCCCTAGGGAGGTGTGTGTCTGGAAATGGGAGGAAGCGTAAGGAACGAGCTGTACACTTAAGTCTAAGAGACAATGCTGTGGAGGAGCGGTCCTTCGACTCCCCGCCTCCTTTCCTAAGGATCGAAGCAGCTTGACGCCGAGTGTGAACGGAAGCAGAGGAAAAGCCTGCTATACCTTACTCGTGGAACCACTTTGTATGGAGGGCTTCTCTCAATGAACACCACGGCTCACGACGCTAGAAGGGTTTTCAAACGTACGTGAGTTCGCCAAAGGAAAGCCACAGACTACACTGTGCGAAACAAGTCTGTGTCAAACCGCGCCTTCGAGCTTCCATCTGGCTTCACGGGGAAAACCTAGTCACAACATGAACGTGTGGAACCCTAAACAGGCGGCGTGCACGTCGGTCTGAAGAAACACCACTGCAGAGAAACCGTGTTTCTCCCAACCTCTTCCCTGAAAATGGTAGTCTATTCCAAGGTAAGTGTGACAGCGCAAGGCATGTGCCCCATGCCTGCGCCACGGAAATAAGGAGTGGAGATTGTCTCTCCCGGTTCAAACCTTGTTCCGTGAGAAATGTTTTCAAGAGTGCGAGAGAGAGCAGAGGGAAAAGGTCACGCCTTTAAGTCTGAGAAGGAAACCCTGGAAAGCCGTACGCCTACGTATGAGCGGCATTCTGGCGCGAACGTGTGAAGGCATAAAGAATGTGTCCTGGGACGGTGCTTGACAAACCCCTTGTGAAGAAGTCTTCCCTCAGCTATCATATGGTTTCAGGAAGATAAAAGTGTTTTCCGCCGTGGGCGTGAAGGCACGAGGGACGTGCCCTAGAGTGAGCTGTCCGTTTCGAATGTGCCGCCCGTCGTTCCACGAAGAAGGGTGAGTATGGAAATGTATGATGTGAGGAAGCATAGGGAAGATTGCCTACGGGTGTTTAACTCTAAGGACAAATCTAGAGGGTTGCCGTCCGTCGACGACCAGCTCTTTCCCTACGGATGGAAGCGCCGTGTTAAAGCTTAGGGCGAGAGAAAAGAGACGGAATGCGAGATACACCACAGTGGGGAACACGTTGTGTGGAGGGCTTCTCTCCACCAAAGTCTCGGGTCACGAATTTGGAAGGGCCTTCAAATGTACGTGAGCTAGCGTCAGCAGAGCCTTCCACTGAACTCAGAGAAACGAGGCCGCGTCAAACATGATTTGGTGCTAACCCCTTGGTTCGCGAAGCGCGAAGCCTTTTGAGATATGTGTGTGAGGGTCTTGCACTCACCTCTCAAGAAACAAAACGGTAGAGCAATAGTCTTCCCACTACCATCTACAGGGAAGAAGACGGAGGAAATGTCCCACGTTAAACGTGAAGGCGCAAGTTACTGTGCCATAGAGCCCTGCTTGGGAAAGAACTTGTGTCGAAAGCTTCTCCCAACTCAGATCTTGTTTCGGGAAGATAGAAGCGCTGTCGGTACTTTGTGTGGAAACACAAGGAAAATGCCACACGCTGAATTGTGAAGAGAAATGTGGGTCGAACGTGACCACCAACACACTCGTTGTCCCCTAGAGAGGTGTGTGTCTGGAAGTGGGAGGAAGCGTAACGGACGTGCTATACACTTAACTCCAAGAAACAACGCTGTGGAGGTGCGGTCCTTCGACTGCCCTTCTTCTTTGCTAAGGAACGAAGCGGCTTGAAGCCAAGTGTGAAAGGAAACGGAGGGCAAGGAAGGGTGATATACCTCACTCGCGGCACAACTTCTGATGGAGGGCTTTTCTCAACGAACAGCATGTGTCACGAAGATAGAAGGGTTTGCGAAAGTATGTGACTTCGCCAAAGGAAAGGCATACACGAATCTCGGCGAACCACGTCTGTGTCGATCGCGACTTCGAGCTTCCATCTGGGTTCCCGAGGAATCCATAGTCACATAATGTCTGTGTGGTATCCTACTGCAGAAACACCACTGCAGAGAAACCGTGCGTCTACTATCACCTTCCCTGAAACTGGTAGACTTTTGCAATGGAAGTGGGAAATCGCAAGGAATGTGCCCCGTGCCTGTGCCACGGAAGTAACTAGTGTAAATGTCTGTCGCGATTCGAATCCTGTTCCGTGAGAAGCGTTTCCAAGAGTATGAGAGAGAGCAGATGGAAAAGGTCATGGTTTGAAGCGTGAGAAGGAGACCCGTCAGGAAAGCCATACACGTAAGTCGGGGAAGCACTTTCGCGTGACATGGTGAAGGCATCTAGAATGTGCCCTGTGACGGTGCTCGAGAAACCACTTGTGAAGAAGGCTTCCCTCAACTGCCGTATCGTTTCCGTAGGAGGAAACTGTTTTCCGTAGTGGGTGTGAAGGCATAAGGGACGTAGACGAGACTTCGCTCTCCGCTTCGAAGGTGCCTGCCGTCGTTACACGAAGAAGGATGTGTATGGAAATGGATGACTGCGGAAGCATAAGGAAGATGGCATGCGTTTGTTTAACTCTAAGAACAAGTCTCGAGGGTTCCCGTCCTTCGACTACCATCTCTTCTCGTAAGGATGCGAAGCCGCTCCTTAAACCTCGTGTGAACGAAAAGAGATGGAACGCGCGATACCGCACAGTGAGGAACACGTTGTGCGGAGGGTTTCTCTCCATTACGTCCTGTGTCATGGAGGTGGATGGGTCTTGCAATGTACGTGGGCTAGCCTCAGTAGCAGTAGTAGCCTGACACTGAATTCTGAGAAACAAGGCCATGTCAAACAGGCTTTCGCGCTAACATCGTGGTGCTTGAAGAAAGAAGCCTTTGGAGACATGTGCGTTGCTATATAAGGTAGGCGTCTTACACTCACCTCTCACGAAACCAAACTGTAGGGAACTAGTCTTTCCACTACCGCCTCCGGGGAAGAAGTTGGAAGAACTTTCCGACGTTCAAAGTGAAGGCACAAATGCTGGGCCGTCTACCACTGTTTGAGAGAGGAGTTGTGTCTCAAGCTCCTGTCAACCCAGATCTTGCTTCGGGAAGGGAGAAGCGTTTTCAGGACTTCGTGTGAAAGCGTAAGGACAATGCCATAGGCTGAATGGTGAAGGAAAATGTGGGTCGAATGCGACCACCAACTAACAAGTTGTCCCCTAGGGAGGTGTGTGTCTGGAAATGGGAGGAAGCGTAAGGAACGAGCTGTACACTTAAGTCTAAGAGACAATGCTGTGGAGGAGCGGTCCTTCGACTCCCCGCCTCCTTTCCTAAGGATCGAAGCAGCTTGACGCCGAGTGTGAACGGAAGCAGAGGAAAAGCCTGCTATACCTTACTCGTGGAACCACTTTGTATGGAGGGCTTCTCTCAATGAACACCACGGCTCACGACGCTAGAAGGGTTTTCAAACGTACGTGAGTTCGCCAAAGGAAAGCCACAGACTACACTGTGCGAAACAAGTCTGTGTCAAACCGCGCCTTCGAGCTTCCATCTGGCTTCACGGGGAAAACCTAGTCACAACATGAACGTGTGGAACCCTAAACAGGCGGCGTGCACGTCGGTCTGAAGAAACACCACTGCAGAGAAACCGTGTTTCTCCCAACCTCTTCCCTGAAAATGGTAGTCTATTCCAAGGTAAGTGTGACAGCGCAAGGCATGTGCCCCATGCCTGCGCCACGGAAATAAGGAGTGGAGATTGTCTCTCCCGGTTCAAACCTTGTTCCGTGAGAAATGTTTTCAAGAGTGCGAGAGAGAGCAGAGGGAAAAGGTCACGCCTTTAAGTCTGAGAAGGAAACCCTGGAAAGCCGTACGCCTACGTATGAGCGGCATTCTGGCGCGAACGTGTGAAGGCATAAAGAATGTGTCCTGGGACGGTGCTTGACAAACCCCTTGTGAAGAAGTCTTCCCTCAGCTATCATATGGTTTCAGGAAGATAAAAGTGTTTTCCGCCGTGGGCGTGAAGGCACGAGGGACGTGCCCTAGAGTGAGCTGTCCGTTTCGAATGTGCCCCCCGTCGTTCCACGAAGAAGGGTGAGTATGGAAATGTATGATGTGAGGAAGCATAGGGAAGATTGCCTACGGGTGTTTAACTCTAAGGACAAATCTAGAGGGTTGCCGTCCGTCGACGACCAGCTCTTTCCCTACGGATGGAAGCGCCGTGTTAAAGCTTAGGGCGAGAGAAAAGAGACGGAATGCGAGATACACCACAGTGGGGAACACGTTGTGTGGAGGGCTTCTCTCCACCAAAGTCTCGGGTCACGAATTTGGAAGGGCCTTCAAATGTACGTGAGCTAGCGTCAGCAGAGCCTTCCACTGAACTCAGAGAAACGAGGCCGCGTCAAACATGATTTGGTGCTAACCCCTTGGTTCGCGAAGCGCGAAGCCTTTTGAGATATGTGTGTGAGGGTCTTGCACTCACCTCTCAAGAAACAAAACGGTAGAGCAATAGTCTTCCCACTACCATCTACAGGGAAGAAGACGGAGGAAATGTCCCACGTTAAACGTGAAGGCGCAAGTTACTGTGCCATAGAGCCCTGCTTGGGAAAGAACTTGTGTCGAAAGCTTCTCCCAACTCAGATCTTGTTTCGGGAAGATAGAAGCGCTGTCGGTACTTTGTGTGGAAACACAAGGAAAATGCCACACGCTGAATTGTGAAGAGAAATGTGGGTCGAACGTGACCACCAACACACTCGTTGTCCCCTAGAGAGGTGTGTGTCTGGAAGTGGGAGGAAGCGTAACGGACGTGCTATACACTTAACTCCAAGAAACAACGCTGTGGAGGTGCGGTCCTTCGACTGCCCTTCTTCTTTGCTAAGGAACGAAGCGGCTTGAAGCCAAGTGTGAAAGGAAACGGAGGGCAAGGAAGGGTGATATACCTCACTCGCGGCACAACTTCTGATGGAGGGCTTTTCTCAACGAACAGCATGTGTCACGAAGATAGAAGGGTTTGCGAAAGTATGTGACTTCGCCAAAGGAAAGGCATACACGAATCTCGGCGAACCACGTCTGTGTCGATCGCGACTTCGAGCTTCCATCTGGGTTCCCGAGGAATCCATAGTCACATAATGTCTGTGTGGTATCCTACTGCAGAAACACCACTGCAGAGAAACCGTGCGTCTACTATCACCTTCCCTGAAACTGGTAGACTTTTGCAATGGAAGTGGGAAATCGCAAGGAATGTGCCCCGTGCCTGTGCCACGGAAGTAACTAGTGTAAATGTCTGTCGCGATTCGAATCCTGTTCCGTGAGAAGCGTTTCCAAGAGTATGAGAGAGAGCAGATGGAAAAGGTCATGGTTTGAAGCGTGAGAAGGAGACCCGTCAGGAAAGCCATACACGTAAGTCGGGGAAGCACTTTCGCGTGACATGGTGAAGGCATCTAGAATGTGCCCTGTGACGGTGCTCGAGAAACCACTTGTGAAGAAGGCTTCCCTCAACTGCCGTATCGTTTCCGTAGGAGGAAACTGTTTTCCGTAGTGGGTGTGAAGGCATAAGGGACGTAGACGAGACTTCGCTCTCCGCTTCGAAGGTGCCTGCCGTCGTTACACGAAGAAGGATGTGTATGGAAATGGATGACTGCGGAAGCATAAGGAAGATGGCATGCGTTTGTTTAACTCTAAGAACAAGTCTCGAGGGTTCCCGTCCTTCGACTACCATCTCTTCTCGTAAGGATGCGAAGCCGCTCCTTAAACCTCGTGTGAACGAAAAGAGATGGAACGCGCGATACCGCACAGTGAGGAACACGTTGTGCGGAGGGTTTCTCTCCATTACGTCCTGTGTCATGGAGGTGGATGGGTCTTGCAATGTACGTGGGCTAGCCTCAGTAGCAGTAGTAGCCTGACACTGAATTCTGAGAAACAAGGCCATGTCAAACAGGCTTTCGCGCTAACATCGTGGTGCTTGAAGAAAGAAGCCTTTGGAGACATGTGCGTTGCTATATAAGGTAGGCGTCTTACACTCACCTCTCACGAAACCAAACTGTAGGGAACTAGTCTTTCCACTACCGCCTCCGGGGAAGAAGTTGGAAGAACTTTCCGACGTTCAAAGTGAAGGCACAAATGCTGGGCCGTCTACCACTGTTTGAGAGAGGAGTTGTGTCTCAAGCTCCTGTCAACCCAGATCTTGCTTCGGGAAGGGAGAAGCGTTTTCAGGACTTCGTGTGAAAGCGTAAGGACAATGCCATAGGCTGAATGGTGAAGGAAAATGTGGGTCGAATGCGACCACCAACTAACAAGTTGTCCCCTAGGGAGGTGTGTGTCTGGAAATGGGAGGAAGCGTAAGGAACGAGCTGTACACTTAAGTCTAAGAGACAATGCTGTGGAGGAGCGGTCCTTCGACTCCCCGCCTCCTTTCCTAAGGATCGAAGCAGCTTGACGCCGAGTGTGAACGGAAGCAGAGGAAAAGCCTGCTATACCTTACTCGTGGAACCACTTTGTATGGAGGGCTTCTCTCAATGAACACCACGGCTCACGACGCTAGAAGGGTTTTCAAACGTACGTGAGTTCGCCAAAGGAAAGCCACAGACTACACTGTGCGAAACAAGTCTGTGTCAAACCGCGCCTTCGAGCTTCCATCTGGCTTCACGGGGAAAACCTAGTCACAACATGAACGTGTGGAACCCTAAACAGGCGGCGTGCACGTCGGTCTGAAGAAACACCACTGCAGAGAAACCGTGTTTCTCCCAACCTCTTCCCTGAAAATGGTAGTCTATTCCAAGGTAAGTGTGACAGCGCAAGGCATGTGCCCCATGCCTGCGCCACGGAAATAAGGAGTGGAGATTGTCTCTCCCGGTTCAAACCTTGTTCCGTGAGAAATGTTTTCAAGAGTGCGAGAGAGAGCAGAGGGAAAAGGTCACGCCTTTAAGTCTGAGAAGGAAACCCTGGAAAGCCGTACGCCTACGTATGAGCGGCATTCTGGCGCGAACGTGTGAAGGCATAAAGAATGTGTCCTGGGACGGTGCTTGACAAACCCCTTGTGAAGAAGTCTTCCCTCAGCTATCATATGGTTTCAGGAAGATAAAAGTGTTTTCCGCCGTGGGCGTGAAGGCACGAGGGACGTGCCCTAGAGTGAGCTGTCCGTTTCGAATGTGCCGCCCGTCGTTCCACGAAGAAGGGTGAGTATGGAAATGTATGATGTGAGGAAGCATAGGGAAGATTGCCTACGGGTGTTTAACTCTAAGGACAAATCTAGAGGGTTGCCGTCCGTCGACGACCAGCTCTTTCCCTACGGATGGAAGCGCCGTGTTAAAGCTTAGGGCGAGAGAAAAGAGACGGAATGCGAGATACACCACAGTGGGGAACACGTTGTGTGGAGGGCTTCTCTCCACCAAAGTCTCGGGTCACGAATTTGGAAGGGCCTTCAAATGTACGTGAGCTAGCGTCAGCAGAGCCTTCCACTGAACTCAGAGAAACGAGGCCGCGTCAAACATGATTTCGTGCTAACCCCTTGGTTCGCGAAGCGCGAAGCCTTTTGAGATATGTGTGTGAGGGTCTTGCACTCACCTCTCAAGAAACAAAACGGTAGAGCAATAGTCTTCCCACTACCATCTACAGGGAAGAAGACGGAGGAAATGTCCCACGTTAAACGTGAAGGCGCAAGTTACTGTGCCATAGAGCCCTGCTTGGGAAAGAACTTGTGTCGAAAGCTTCTCCCAACTCAGATCTTGTTTCGGGAAGATAGAAGCGCTGTCGGTACTTTGTGTGGAAACACAAGGAAAATGCCACACGCTGAATTGTGAAGAGAAATGTGGGTCGAACGTGACCACCAACACACTCGTTGTCCCCTAGAGAGGTGTGTGTCTGGAAGTGGGAGGAAGCGTAACGGACGTGCTATACACTTAACTCCAAGAAACAACGCTGTGGAGGTGCGGTCCTTCGACTGCCCTTCTTCTTTGCTAAGGAACGAAGCGGCTTGAAGCCAAGTGTGAAAGGAAACGGAGGGCAAGGAAGGGTGATATACCTCACTCGCGGCACAACTTCTGATGGAGGGCTTTTCTCAACGAACAGCATGTGTCACGAAGATAGAAGGGTTTGCGAAAGTATGTGACTTCGCCAAAGGAAAGGCATACACGAATCTCGGCGAACCACGTCTGTGTCGATCGCGACTTCGAGCTTCCATCTGGGTTCCCGAGGAATCCATAGTCACATAATGTCTGTGTGGTATCCTACTGCAGAAACACCACTGCAGAGAAACCGTGCGTCTACTATCACCTTCCCTGAAACTGGTAGACTTTTGCAATGGAAGTGGGAAATCGCAAGGAATGTGCCCCGTGCCTGTGCCACGGAAGTAACTAGTGTAAATGTCTGTCGCGATTCGAATCCTGTTCCGTGAGAAGCGTTTCCAAGAGTATGAGAGAGAGCAGATGGAAAAGGTCATGGTTTGAAGCGTGAGAAGGAGACCCGTCAGGAAAGCCATACACGTAAGTCGGGGAAGCACTTTCGCGTGACATGGTGAAGGCATCTAGAATGTGCCCTGTGACGGTGCTCGAGAAACCACTTGTGAAGAAGGCTTCCCTCAACTGCCGTATCGTTTCCGTAGGAGGAAACTGTTTTCCGTAGTGGGTGTGAAGGCATAAGGGACGTAGACGAGACTTCGCTCTCCGCTTCGAAGGTGCCTGCCGTCGTTACACGAAGAAGGATGTGTATGGAAATGGATGACTGCGGAAGCATAAGGAAGATGGCATGCGTTTGTTTAACTCTAAGAACAAGTCTCGAGGGTTCCCGTCCTTCGACTACCATCTCTTCTCGTAAGGATGCGAAGCCGCTCCTTAAACCTCGTGTGAACGAAAAGAGATGGAACGCGCGATACCGCACAGTGAGGAACACGTTGTGCGGAGGGTTTCTCTCCATTACGTCCTGTGTCATGGAGGTGGATGGGTCTTGCAATGTACGTGGGCTAGCCTCAGTAGCAGTAGTAGCCTGACACTGAATTCTGAGAAACAAGGCCATGTCAAACAGGCTTTCGCGCTAACATCGTGGTGCTTGAAGAAAGAAGCCTTTGGAGACATGTGCGTTGCTATATAAGGTAGGCGTCTTACACTCACCTCTCACGAAACCAAACTGTAGGGAACTAGTCTTTCCACTACCGCCTCCGGGGAAGAAGTTGGAAGAACTTTCCGACGTTCAAAGTGAAGGCACAAATGCTGGGCCGTCTACCACTGTTTGAGAGAGGAGTTGTGTCTCAAGCTCCTGTCAACCCAGATCTTGCTTCGGGAAGGGAGAAGCGTTTTCAGGACTTCGTGTGAAAGCGTAAGGACAATGCCATAGGCTGAATGGTGAAGGAAAATGTGGGTCGAATGCGACCACCAACTAACAAGTTGTCCCCTAGGGAGGTGTGTGTCTGGAAATGGGAGGAAGCGTAAGGAACGAGCTGTACACTTAAGTCTAAGAGACAATGCTGTGGAGGAGCGGTCCTTCGACTCCCCGCCTCCTTTCCTAAGGATCGAAGCAGCTTGACGCCGAGTGTGAACGGAAGCAGAGGAAAAGCCTGCTATACCTTACTCGTGGAACCACTTTGTATGGAGGGCTTCTCTCAATGAACACCACGGCTCACGACGCTAGAAGGGTTTTCAAACGTACGTGAGTTCGCCAAAGGAAAGCCACAGACTACACTGTGCGAAACAAGTCTGTGTCAAACCGCGCCTTCGAGCTTCCATCTGGCTTCACGGGGAAAACCTAGTCACAACATGAACGTGTGGAACCCTAAACAGGCGGCGTGCACGTCGGTCTGAAGAAACACGACTGCAGAGAAACCGTGTTTCTACCAACCTCTTCCCTGAAAATGGTAGTCTATTCCAAGGTAAGTGTGACAGCGCAAGGCATGTGCCCCATGCCTGCGCCACGGAAATAAGGAGTGGAGATTGTCTCTCCCGGTTCAAACCTTGTTCCGTGAGAAATGTTTTCAAGAGTGCGAGAGAGAGCAGAGGGAAAAGGTCACGCCTTTAAGTCTGAGAAGGAAACCCTGGAAAGCCGTACGCCTACGTATGAGCGGCATTCTGGCGCGAACGTGTGAAGGCATAAAGAATGTGTCCTGGGACGGTGCTTGACAAACCCCTTGTGAAGAAGTCTTCCCTCAGCTATCATATGGTTTCAGGAAGATAAAAGTGTTTTCCGCCGTGGGCGTGAAGGCACGAGGGACGTGCCCTAGAGTGAGCTGTCCGTTTCGAATGTGCCGCCCGTCGTTCCACGAAGAAGGGTGAGTATGGAAATGTATGATGTGAGGAAGCATAGGGAAGATTGCCTACGGGTGTTTAACTCTAAGGACAAATCTAGAGGGTTGCCGTCCGTCGACGACCAGCTCTTTCCCTACGGATGGAAGCGCCGTGTTAAAGCTTAGGGCGAGAGAAAAGAGACGGAATGCGAGATACACCACAGTGGGGAACACGTTGTGTGGAGGGCTTCTCTCCACCAAAGTCTCGGGTCACGAATTTGGAAGGGCCTTCAAATGTACGTGAGCTAGCGTCAGCAGAGCCTTCCACTGAACTCAGAGAAACGAGGCCGCGTCAAACATGATTTCGTGCTAACCCCTTGGTTCGCGAAGCGCGAAGCCTTTTGAGATATGTGTGTGAGGGTCTTGCACTCACCTCTCAAGAAACAAAACGGTAGAGCAATAGTCTTCCCACTACCATCTACAGGGAAGAAGACGGAGGAAATGTCCCACGTTAAACGTGAAGGCGCAAGTTACTGTGCCATAGAGCCCTGCTTGGGAAAGAACTTGTGTCGAAAGCTTCTCCCAACTCAGATCTTGTTTCGGGAAGATAGAAGCGCTGTCGGTACTTTGTGTGGAAACACAAGGAAAATGCCACACGCTGAATTGTGAAGAGAAATGTGGGTCGAACGTGACCACCAACACACTCGTTGTCCCCTAGAGAGGTGTGTGTCTGGAAGTGGGAGGAAGCGTAACGGACGTGCTATACACTTAACTCCAAGAAACAACGCTGTGGAGGTGCGGTCCTTCGACTGCCCTTCTTCTTTGCTAAGGAACGAAGCGGCTTGAAGCCAAGTGTGAAAGGAAACGGAGGGCAAGGAAGGGTGATATACCTCACTCGCGGCACAACTTCTGATGGAGGGCTTTTCTCAACGAACAGCATGTGTCACGAAGATAGAAGGGTTTGCGAAAGTATGTGACTTCGCCAAAGGAAAGGCATACACGAATCTCGGCGAACCACGTCTGTGTCGATCGCGACTTCGAGCTTCCATCTGGGTTCCCGAGGAATCCATAGTCACATAATGTCTGTGTGGTATCCTACTGCAGAAACACCACTGCAGAGAAACCGTGCGTCTACTATCACCTTCCCTGAAACTGGTAGACTTTTGCAATGGAAGTGGGAAATCGCAAGGAATGTGCCCCGTGCCTGTGCCACGGAAGTAACTAGTGTAAATGTCTGTCGCGATTCGAATCCTGTTCCGTGAGAAGCGTTTCCAAGAGTATGAGAGAGAGCAGATGGAAAAGGTCATGGTTTGAAGCGTGAGAAGGAGACCCGTCAGGAAAGCCATACACGTAAGTCGGGGAAGCACTTTCGCGTGACATGGTGAAGGCATCTAGAATGTGCCCTGTGACGGTGCTCGAGAAACCACTTGTGAAGAAGGCTTCCCTCAACTGCCGTATCGTTTCCGTAGGAGGAAACTGTTTTCCGTAGTGGGTGTGAAGGCATAAGGGACGTAGACGAGACTTCGCTCTCCGCTTCGAAGGTGCCTGCCGTCGTTACACGAAGAAGGATGTGTATGGAAATGGATGACTGCGGAAGCATAAGGAAGATGGCATGCGTTTGTTTAACTCTAAGAACAAGTCTCGAGGGTTCCCGTCCTTCGACTACCATCTCTTCTCGTAAGGATGCGAAGCCGCTCCTTAAACCTCGTGTGAACGAAAAGAGATGGAACGCGCGATACCGCACAGTGAGGAACACGTTGTGCGGAGGGTTTCTCTCCATTACGTCCTGTGTCATGGAGGTGGATGGGTCTTGCAATGTACGTGGGCTAGCCTCAGTAGCAGTAGTAGCCTGACACTGAATTCTGAGAAACAAGGCCATGTCAAACAGGCTTTCGCGCTAACATCGTGGTGCTTGAAGAAAGAAGCCTTTGGAGACATGTGCGTTGCTATATAAGGTAGGCGTCTTACACTCACCTCTCACGAAACCAAACTGTAGGGAACTAGTCTTTCCACTACCGCCTCCGGGGAAGAAGTTGGAAGAACTTTCCGACGTTCAAAGTGAAGGCACAAATGCTGGGCCGTCTACCACTGTTTGAGAGAGGAGTTGTGTCTCAAGCTCCTGTCAACCCAGATCTTGCTTCGGGAAGGGAGAAGCGTTTTCAGGACTTCGTGTGAAAGCGTAAGGACAATGCCATAGGCTGAATGGTGAAGGAAAATGTGGGTCGAATGCGACCACCAACTAACAAGTTGTCCCCTAGGGAGGTGTGTGTCTGGAAATGGGAGGAAGCGTAAGGAACGAGCTGTACACTTAAGTCTAAGAGACAATGCTGTGGAGGAGCGGTCCTTCGACTCCCCGCCTCCTTTCCTAAGGATCGAAGCAGCTTGACGCCGAGTGTGAACGGAAGCAGAGGAAAAGCCTGCTATACCTTACTCGTGGAACCACTTTGTATGGAGGGCTTCTCTCAATGAACACCACGGCTCACGACGCTAGAAGGGTTTTCAAACGTACGTGAGTTCGCCAAAGGAAAGCCACAGACTACACTGTGCGAAACAAGTCTGTGTCAAACCGCGCCTTCGAGCTTCCATCTGGCTTCACGGGGAAAACCTAGTCACAACATGAACGTGTGGAACCCTAAACAGGCGGCGTGCACGTCGGTCTGAAGAAACACCACTGCAGAGAAACCGTGTTTCTACCAACCTCTTCCCTGAAAATGGTAGTCTATTCCAAGGTAAGTGTGACAGCGCAAGGCATGTGCCCCATGCCTGCGCCACGGAAATAAGGAGTGGAGATTGTCTCTCCCGGTTCAAACCTTGTTCCGTGAGAAATGTTTTCAAGAGTGCGAGAGAGAGCAGAGGGAAAAGGTCACGCCTTTAAGTCTGAGAAGGAAACCCTGGAAAGCCGTACGCCTACGTATGAGCGGCATTCTGGCGCGAACGTGTGAAGGCATAAAGAATGTGTCCTGGGACGGTGCTTGACAAACCCCTTGTGAAGAAGTCTTCCCTCAGCTATCATATGGTTTCAGGAAGATAAAAGTGTTTTCCGCCGTGGGCGTGAAGGCACGAGGGACGTGCCCTAGAGTGAGCTGTCCGTTTCGAATGTGCCGCCCGTCGTTCCACGAAGAAGGGTGAGTATGGAAATGTATGATGTGAGGAAGCATAGGGAAGATTGCCTACGGGTGTTTAACTCTAAGGACAAATCTAGAGGGTTGCCGTCCGTCGACGACCAGCTCTTTCCCTACGGATGGAAGCGCCGTGTTAAAGCTTAGGGCGAGAGAAAAGAGACGGAATGCGAGATACACCACAGTGGGGAACACGTTGTGTGGAGGGCTTCTCTCCACCAAAGTCTCGGGTCACGAATTTGGAAGGGCCTTCAAATGTACGTGAGCTAGCGTCAGCAGAGCCTTCCACTGAACTCAGAGAAACGAGGCCGCGTCAAACATGATTTGGTGCTAACCCCTTGGTTCGCGAAGCGCGAAGCCTTTTGAGATATGTGTGTGAGGGTCTTGCACTCACCTCTCAAGAAACAAAACGGTAGAGCAATAGTCTTCCCACTACCATCTACAGGGAAGAAGACGGAGGAAATGTCCCACGTTAAACGTGAAGGCGCAAGTTACTGTGCCATAGAGCCCTGCTTGGGAAAGAACTTGTGTCGAAAGCTTCTCCCAACTCAGATCTTGTTTCGGGAAGATAGAAGCGCTGTCGGTACTTTGTGTGGAAACACAAGGAAAATGCCACACGCTGAATTGTGAAGAGAAATGTGGGTCGAACGTGACCACCAACACACTCGTTGTCCCCTAGAGAGGTGTGTGTCTGGAAGTGGGAGGAAGCGTAACGGACGTGCTATACACTTAACTCCAAGAAACAACGCTGTGGAGGTGCGGTCCTTCGACTGCCCTTCTTCTTTGCTAAGGAACGAAGCGGCTTGAAGCCAAGTGTGAAAGGAAACGGAGGGCAAGGAAGGGTGATATACCTCACTCGCGGCACAACTTCTGATGGAGGGCTTTTCTCAACGAACAGCATGTGTCACGAAGATAGAAGGGTTTGCGAAAGTATGTGACTTCGCCAAAGGAAAGGCATACACGAATCTCGGCGAACCACGTCTGTGTCGATCGCGACTTCGAGCTTCCATCTGGGTTCCCGAGGAATCCATAGTCACATAATGTCTGTGTGGTATCCTACTGCAGAAACACCACTGCAGAGAAACCGTGCGTCTACTATCACCTTCCCTGAAACTGGTAGACTTTTGCAATGGAAGTGGGAAATCGCAAGGAATGTGCCCCGTGCCTGTGCCACGGAAGTAACTAGTGTAAATGTCTGTCGCGATTCGAATCCTGTTCCGTGAGAAGCGTTTCCAAGAGTATGAGAGAGAGCAGATGGAAAAGGTCATGGTTTGAAGCGTGAGAAGGAGACCCGTCAGGAAAGCCATACACGTAAGTCGGGGAAGCACTTTCGCGTGACATGGTGAAGGCATCTAGAATGTGCCCTGTGACGGTGCTCGAGAAACCACTTGTGAAGAAGGCTTCCCTCAACTGCCGTATCGTTTCCGTAGGAGGAAACTGTTTTCCGTAGTGGGTGTGAAGGCATAAGGGACGTAGACGAGACTTCGCTCTCCGCTTCGAAGGTGCCTGCCGTCGTTACACGAAGAAGGATGTGTATGGAAATGGATGACTGCGGAAGCATAAGGAAGATGGCATGCGTTTGTTTAACTCTAAGAACAAGTCTCGAGGGTTCCCGTCCTTCGACTACCATCTCTTCTCGTAAGGATGCGAAGCCGCTCCTTAAACCTCGTGTGAACGAAAAGAGATGGAACGCGCGATACCGCACAGTGAGGAACACGTTGTGCGGAGGGTTTCTCTCCATTACGTCCTGTGTCATGGAGGTGGATGGGTCTTGCAATGTACGTGGGCTAGCCTCAGTAGCAGTAGTAGCCTGACACTGAATTCTGAGAAACAAGGCCATGTCAAACAGGCTTTCGCGCTAACATCGTGGTGCTTGAAGAAAGAAGCCTTTGGAGACATGTGCGTTGCTATATAAGGTAGGCGTCTTACACTCACCTCTCACGAAACCAAACTGTAGGGAACTAGTCTTTCCACTACCGCCTCCGGGGAAGAAGTTGGAAGAACTTTCCGACGTTCAAAGTGAAGGCACAAATGCTGGGCCGTCTACCACTGTTTGAGAGAGGAGTTGTGTCTCAAGCTCCTGTCAACCCAGATCTTGCTTCGGGAAGGGAGAAGCGTTTTCAGGACTTCGTGTGAAAGCGTAAGGACAATGCCATAGGCTGAATGGTGAAGGAAAATGTGGGTCGAATGCGACCACCAACTAACAAGTTGTCCCCTAGGGAGGTGTGTGTCTGGAAATGGGAGGAAGCGTAAGGAACGAGCTGTACACTTAAGTCTAAGAGACAATGCTGTGGAGGAGCGGTCCTTCGACTCCCCGCCTCCTTTCCTAAGGATCGAAGCAGCTTGACGCCGAGTGTGAACGGAAGCAGAGGAAAAGCCTGCTATACCTTACTCGTGGAACCACTTTGTATGGAGGGCTTCTCTCAATGAACACCACGGCTCACGACGCTAGAAGGGTTTTCAAACGTACGTGAGTTCGCCAAAGGAAAGCCACAGACTACACTGTGCGAAACAAGTCTGTGTCAAACCGCGCCTTCGAGCTTCCATCTGGCTTCACGGGGAAAACCTAGTCACAACATGAACGTGTGGAACCCTAAACAGGCGGCGTGCACGTCGGTCTGAAGAAACACCACTGCAGAGAAACCGTGTTTCTCCCAACCTCTTCCCTGAAAATGGTAGTCTATTCCAAGGTAAGTGTGACAGCGCAAGGCATGTGCCCCATGCCTGCGCCACGGAAATAAGGAGTGGAGATTGTCTCTCCCGGTTCAAACCTTGTTCCGTGAGAAATGTTTTCAAGAGTGCGAGAGAGAGCAGAGGGAAAAGGTCACGCCTTTAAGTCTGAGAAGGAAACCCTGGAAAGCCGTACGCCTACGTATGAGCGGCATTCTGGCGCGAACGTGTGAAGGCATAAAGAATGTGTCCTGGGACGGTGCTTGACAAACCCCTTGTGAAGAAGTCTTCCCTCAGCTATCATATGGTTTCAGGAAGATAAAAGTGTTTTCCGCCGTGGGCGTGAAGGCACGAGGGACGTGCCCTAGAGTGAGCTGTCCGTTTCGAATGTGCCGCCCGTCGTTCCACGAAGAAGGGTGAGTATGGAAATGTATGATGTGAGGAAGCATAGGGAAGATTGCCTACGGGTGTTTAACTCTACGGACAAATCTAGAGGGTTGCCGTCCGTCGACGACCAGCTCTTTCCCTACGGATGGAAGCGCCGTGTTAAAGCTTAGGGCGAGAGAAAAGAGACGGAATGCGAGATACACCACAGTGGGGAACACGTTGTGTGGAGGGCTTCTCTCCACCAAAGTCTCGGGTCACGAATTTGGAAGGGCCTTCAAATGTACGTGAGCTAGCGTCAGCAGAGCCTTCCACTGAACTCAGAGAAACGAGGCCGCGTCAAACATGATTTGGTGCTAACCCCTTGGTTCGCGAAGCGCGAAGCCTTTTGAGATATGTGTGTGAGGGTCTTGCACTCACCTCTCAAGAAACAAAACGGTAGAGCAATAGTCTTCCCACTACCATCTACAGGGAAGAAGACGGAGGAAATGTCCCACGTTAAACGTGAAGGCGCAAGTTACTGTGCCATAGAGCCCTGCTTGGGAAAGAACTTGTGTCGAAAGCTTCTCCCAACTCAGATCTTGTTTCGGGAAGATAGAAGCGCTGTCGGTACTTTGTGTGGAAACACAAGGAAAATGCCACACGCTGAATTGTGAAGAGAAATGTGGGTCGAACGTGACCACCAACACACTCGTTGTCCCCTAGAGAGGTGTGTGTCTGGAAGTGGGAGGAAGCGTAACGGACGTGCTATACACTTAACTCCAAGAAACAACGCTGTGGAGGTGCGGTCCTTCGACTGCCCTTCCTCTTTGCTAAGGAACGAAGCGGCTTGAAGCCAAGTGTGAAAGGAAACGGAGGGCAAGGAAGGGTGATATACCTCACTCGCGGCACAACTTCTGATGGAGGGCTTTTCTCAACGAACAGCATGTGTCACGAAGATAGAAGGGTTTGCGAAAGTATGTGACTTCGCCAAAGGAAAGGCATACACGAATCTCGGCGAACCACGTCTGTGTCGATCGCGACTTCGAGCTTCCATCTGGGTTCCCGAGGAATCCATAGTCACATAATGTCTGTGTGGTATCCTACTGCAGAAACACCACTGCAGAGAAACCGTGCGTCTACTATCACCTTCCCTGAAACTGGTAGACTTTTGCAATGGAAGTGGGAAATCGCAAGGAATGTGCCCCGTGCCTGTGCCACGGAAGTAACTAGTGTAAATGTCTGTCGCGATTCGAATCCTGTTCCGTGAGAAGCGTTTCCAAGAGTATGAGAGAGAGCAGATGGAAAAGGTCATGGTTTGAAGCGTGAGAAGGAGACCCGTCAGGAAAGCCATACACGTAAGTCGGGGAAGCACTTTCGCGTGACATGGTGAAGGCATCTAGAATGTGCCCTGTGACGGTGCTCGAGAAACCACTTGTGAAGAAGGCTTCCCTCAACTGCCGTATCGTTTCCGTAGGAGGAAACTGTTTTCCGTAGTGGGTGTGAAGGCATAAGGGACGTAGACGAGACTTCGCTCTCCGCTTCGAAGGTGCCTGCCGTCGTTACACGAAGAAGGATGTGTATGGAAATGGATGACTGCGGAAGCATAAGGAAGATGGCATGCGTTTGTTTAACTCTAAGAACAAGTCTCGAGGGTTCCCGTCCTTCGACTACCATCTCTTCTCGTAAGGATGCGAAGCCGCTCCTTAAACCTCGTGTGAACGAAAAGAGATGGAACGCGCGATACCGCACAGTGAGGAACACGTTGTGCGGAGGGTTTCTCTCCATTACGTCCTGTGTCATGGAGGTGGATGGGTCTTGCAATGTACGTGGGCTAGCCTCAGTAGCAGTAGTAGCCTGACACTGAATTCTGAGAAACAAGGCCATGTCAAACAGGCTTTCGCGCTAACATCGTGGTGCTTGAAGAAAGAAGCCTTTGGAGACATGTGCGTTGCTATATAAGGTAGGCGTCTTACACTCACCTCTCACGAAACCAAACTGTAGGGAACTAGTCTTTCCACTACCGCCTCCGGGGAAGAAGTTGGAAGAACTTTCCGACGTTCAAAGTGAAGGCACAAATGCTGGGCCGTCTACCACTGTTTGAGAGAGGAGTTGTGTCTCAAGCTCCTGTCAACCCAGATCTTGCTTCGGGAAGGGAGAAGCGTTTTCAGGACTTCGTGTGAAAGCGTAAGGACAATGCCATAGGCTGAATGGTGAAGGAAAATGTGGGTCGAATGCGACCACCAACTAACAAGTTGTCCCCTAGGGAGGTGTGTGTCTGGAAATGGGAGGAAGCGTAAGGAACGAGCTGTACACTTAAGTCTAAGAGACAATGCTGTGGAGGAGCGGTCCTTCGACTCCCCGCCTCCTTTCCTAAGGATCGAAGCAGCTTGACGCCGAGTGTGAACGGAAGCAGAGGAAAAGCCTGCTATACCTTACTCGTGGAACCACTTTGTATGGAGGGCTTCTCTCAATGAACACCACGGCTCACGACGCTAGAAGGGTTTTCAAACGTACGTGAGTTCGCCAAAGGAAAGCCACAGACTACACTGTGCGAAACAAGTCTGTGTCAAACCGCGCCTTCGAGCTTCCATCTGGCTTCACGGGGAAAACCTAGTCACAACATGAACGTGTGGAACCCTAAACAGGCGGCGTGCACGTCGGTCTGAAGAAACACGACTGCAGAGAAACCGTGTTTCTACCAACCTCTTCCCTGAAAATGGTAGTCTATTCCAAGGTAAGTGTGACAGCGCAAGGCATGTGCCCCATGCCTGCGCCACGGAAATAAGGAGTGGAGATTGTCTCTCCCGGTTCAAACCTTGTTCCGTGAGAAATGTTTTCAAGAGTGCGAGAGAGAGCAGAGGGAAAAGGTCACGCCTTTAAGTCTGAGAAGGAAACCCTGGAAAGCCGTACGCCTACGTATGAGCGGCATTCTGGCGCGAACGTGTGAAGGCATAAAGAATGTGTCCTGGGACGGTGCTTGACAAACCCCTTGTGAAGAAGTCTTCCCTCAGCTATCATATGGTTTCAGGAAGATAAAAGTGTTTTCCGCCGTGGGCGTGAAGGCACGAGGGACGTGCCCTAGAGTGAGCTGTCCGTTTCGAATGTGCCGCCCGTCGTTCCACGAAGAAGGGTGAGTATGGAAATGTATGATGTGAGGAAGCATAGGGAAGATTGCCTACGGGTGTTTAACTCTACGGACAAATCTAGAGGGTTGCCGTCCGTCGACGACCAGCTCTTTCCCTACGGATGGAAGCGCCGTGTTAAAGCTTAGGGCGAGAGAAAAGAGACGGAATGCGAGATACACCACAGTGGGGAACACGTTGTGTGGAGGGCTTCTCTCCACCAAAGTCTCGGGTCACGAATTTGGAAGGGCCTTCAAATGTACGTGAGCTAGCGTCAGCAGAGCCTTCCACTGAACTCAGAGAAACGAGGCCGCGTCAAACATGATTTGGTGCTAACCCCTTGGTTCGCGAAGCGCGAAGCCTTTTGAGATATGTGTGTGAGGGTCTTGCACTCACCTCTCAAGAAACAAAACGGTAGAGCAATAGTCTTCCCACTACCATCTACAGGGAAGAAGACGGAGGAAATGTCCCACGTTAAACGTGAAGGCGCAAGTTACTGTGCCATAGAGCCCTGCTTGGGAAAGAACTTGTGTCGAAAGCTTCTCCCAACTCAGATCTTGTTTCGGGAAGATAGAAGCGCTGTCGGTACTTTGTGTGGAAACACAAGGAAAATGCCACACGCTGAATTGTGAAGAGAAATGTGGGTCGAACGTGACCACCAACACACTCGTTGTCCCCTAGAGAGGTGTGTGTCTGGAAGTGGGAGGAAGCGTAACGGACGTGCTATACACTTAACTCCAAGAAACAACGCTGTGGAGGTGCGGTCCTTCGACTGCCCTTCCTCTTTGCTAAGGAACGAAGCGGCTTGAAGCCAAGTGTGAAAGGAAACGGAGGGCAAGGAAGGGTGATATACCTCACTCGCGGCACAACTTCTGATGGAGGGCTTTTCTCAACGAACAGCATGTGTCACGAAGATAGAAGGGTTTGCGAAAGTATGTGACTTCGCCAAAGGAAAGGCATACACGAATCTCGGCGAACCACGTCTGTGTCGATCGCGACTTCGAGCTTCCATCTGGGTTCCCGAGGAATCCATAGTCACATAATGTCTGTGTGGTATCCTACTGCAGAAACACCACTGCAGAGAAACCGTGCGTCTACTATCACCTTCCCTGAAACTGGTAGACTTTTGCAATGGAAGTGGGAAATCGCAAGGAATGTGCCCCGTGCCTGTGCCACGGAAGTAACTAGTGTAAATGTCTGTCGCGATTCGAATCCTGTTCCGTGAGAAGCGTTTCCAAGAGTATGAGAGAGAGCAGATGGAAAAGGTCATGGTTTGAAGCGTGAGAAGGAGACCCGTCAGGAAAGCCATACACGTAAGTCGGGGAAGCACTTTCGCGTGACATGGTGAAGGCATCTAGAATGTGCCCTGTGACGGTGCTCGAGAAACCACTTGTGAAGAAGGCTTCCCTCAACTGCCGTATCGTTTCCGTAGGAGGAAACTGTTTTCCGTAGTGGGTGTGAAGGCATAAGGGACGTAGACGAGACTTCGCTCTCCGCTTCGAAGGTGCCTGCCGTCGTTACACGAAGAAGGATGTGTATGGAAATGGATGACTGCGGAAGCATAAGGAAGATGGCATGCGTTTGTTTAACTCTAAGAACAAGTCTCGAGGGTTCCCGTCCTTCGACTACCATCTCTTCTCGTAAGGATGCGAAGCCGCTCCTTAAACCTCGTGTGAACGAAAAGAGATGGAACGCGCGATACCGCACAGTGAGGAACACGTTGTGCGGAGGGTTTCTCTCCATTACGTCCTGTGTCATGGAGGTGGATGGGTCTTGCAATGTACGTGGGCTAGCCTCAGTAGCAGTAGTAGCCTGACACTGAATTCTGAGAAACAAGGCCATGTCAAACAGGCTTTCGCGCTAACATCGTGGTGCTTGAAGAAAGAAGCCTTTGGAGACATGTGCGTTGCTATATAAGGTAGGCGTCTTACACTCACCTCTCACGAAACCAAACTGTAGGGAACTAGTCTTTCCACTACCGCCTCCGGGGAAGAAGTTGGAAGAACTTTCCGACGTTCAAAGTGAAGGCACAAATGCTGGGCCGTCTACCACTGTTTGAGAGAGGAGTTGTGTCTCAAGCTCCTGTCAACCCAGATCTTGCTTCGGGAAGGGAGAAGCGTTTTCAGGACTTCGTGTGAAAGCGTAAGGACAATGCCATAGGCTGAATGGTGAAGGAAAATGTGGGTCGAATGCGACCACCAACTAACAAGTTGTCCCCTAGGGAGGTGTGTGTCTGGAAATGGGAGGAAGCGTAAGGAACGAGCTGTACACTTAAGTCTAAGAGACAATGCTGTGGAGGAGCGGTCCTTCGACTCCCCGCCTCCTTTCCTAAGGATCGAAGCAGCTTGACGCCGAGTGTGAACGGAAGCAGAGGAAAAGCCTGCTATACCTTACTCGTGGAACCACTTTGTATGGAGGGCTTCTCTCAATGAACACCACGGCTCACGACGCTAGAAGGGTTTTCAAACGTACGTGAGTTCGCCAAAGGAAAGCCACAGACTACACTGTGCGAAACAAGTCTGTGTCAAACCGCGCCTTCGAGCTTCCATCTGGCTTCACGGGGAAAACCTAGTCACAACATGAACGTGTGGAACCCTAAACAGGCGGCGTGCACGTCGGTCTGAAGAAACACGACTGCAGAGAAACCGTGTTTCTACCAACCTCTTCCCTGAAAATGGTAGTCTATTCCAAGGTAAGTGTGACAGCGCAAGGCATGTGCCCCATGCCTGCGCCACGGAAATAAGGAGTGGAGATTGTCTCTCCCGGTTCAAACCTTGTTCCGTGAGAAATGTTTTCAAGAGTGCGAGAGAGAGCAGAGGGAAAAGGTCACGCCTTTAAGTCTGAGAAGGAAACCCTGGAAAGCCGTACGCCTACGTATGAGCGGCATTCTGGCGCGAACGTGTGAAGGCATAAAGAATGTGTCCTGGGACGGTGCTTGACAAACCCCTTGTGAAGAAGTCTTCCCTCAGCTATCATATGGTTTCAGGAAGATAAAAGTGTTTTCCGCCGTGGGCGTGAAGGCACGAGGGACGTGCCCTAGAGTGAGCTGTCCGTTTCGAATGTGCCGCCCGTCGTTCCACGAAGAAGGGTGAGTATGGAAATGTATGATGTGAGGAAGCATAGGGAAGATTGCCTACGGGTGTTTAACTCTACGGACAAATCTAGAGGGTTGCCGTCCGTCGACGACCAGCTCTTTCCCTACGGATGGAAGCGCCGTGTTAAAGCTTAGGGCGAGAGAAAAGAGACGGAATGCGAGATACACCACAGTGGGGAACACGTTGTGTGGAGGGCTTCTCTCCACCAAAGTCTCGGGTCACGAATTTGGAAGGGCCTTCAAATGTACGTGAGCTAGCGTCAGCAGAGCCTTCCACTGAACTCAGAGAAACGAGGCCGCGTCAAACATGATTTGGTGCTAACCCCTTGGTTCGCGAAGCGCGAAGCCTTTTGAGATATGTGTGTGAGGGTCTTGCACTCACCTCTCAAGAAACAAAACGGTAGAGCAATAGTCTTCCCACTACCATCTACAGGGAAGAAGACGGAGGAAATGTCCCACGTTAAACGTGAAGGCGCAAGTTACTGTGCCATAGAGCCCTGCTTGGGAAAGAACTTGTGTCGAAAGCTTCTCCCAACTCAGATCTTGTTTCGGGAAGATAGAAGCGCTGTCGGTACTTTGTGTGGAAACACAAGGAAAATGCCACACGCTGAATTGTGAAGAGAAATGTGGGTCGAACGTGACCACCAACACACTCGTTGTCCCCTAGAGAGGTGTGTGTCTGGAAGTGGGAGGAAGCGTAACGGACGTGCTATACACTTAACTCCAAGAAACAACGCTGTGGAGGTGCGGTCCTTCGACTGCCCTTCTTCTTTGCTAAGGAACGAAGCGGCTTGAAGCCAAGTGTGAAAGGAAACGGAGGGCAAGGAAGGGTGATATACCTCACTCGCGGCACAACTTCTGATGGAGGGCTTTTCTCAACGAACAGCATGTGTCACGAAGATAGAAGGGTTTGCGAAAGTATGTGACTTCGCCAAAGGAAAGGCATACACGAATCTCGGCGAACCACGTCTGTGTCGATCGCGACTTCGAGCTTCCATCTGGGTTCCCGAGGAATCCATAGTCACATAATGTCTGTGTGGTATCCTACTGCAGAAACACCACTGCAGAGAAACCGTGCGTCTACTATCACCTTCCCTGAAACTGGTAGACTTTTGCAATGGAAGTGGGAAATCGCAAGGAATGTGCCCCGTGCCTGTGCCACGGAAGTAACTAGTGTAAATGTCTGTCGCGATTCGAATCCTGTTCCGTGAGAAGCGTTTCCAAGAGTATGAGAGAGAGCAGATGGAAAAGGTCATGGTTTGAAGCGTGAGAAGGAGACCCGTCAGGAAAGCCATACACGTAAGTCGGGGAAGCACTTTCGCGTGACATGGTGAAGGCATCTAGAATGTGCCCTGTGACGGTGCTCGAGAAACCACTTGTGAAGAAGGCTTCCCTCAACTGCCGTATCGTTTCCGTAGGAGGAAACTGTTTTCCGTAGTGGGTGTGAAGGCATAAGGGACGTAGACGAGACTTCGCTCTCCGCTTCGAAGGTGCCTGCCGTCGTTACACGAAGAAGGATGTGTATGGAAATGGATGACTGCGGAAGCATAAGGAAGATGGCATGCGTTTGTTTAACTCTAAGAACAAGTCTCGAGGGTTCCCGTCCTTCGACTACCATCTCTTCTCGTAAGGATGCGAAGCCGCTCCTTAAACCTCGTGTGAACGAAAAGAGATGGAACGCGCGATACCGCACAGTGAGGAACACGTTGTGCGGAGGGTTTCTCTCCATTACGTCCTGTGTCATGGAGGTGGATGGGTCTTGCAATGTACGTGGGCTAGCCTCAGTAGCAGTAGTAGCCTGACACTGAATTCTGAGAAACAAGGCCATGTCAAACAGGCTTTCGCGCTAACATCGTGGTGCTTGAAGAAAGAAGCCTTTGGAGACATGTGCGTTGCTATATAAGGTAGGCGTCTTACACTCACCTCTCACGAAACCAAACTGTAGGGAACTAGTCTTTCCACTACCGCCTCCGGGGAAGAAGTTGGAAGAACTTTCCGACGTTCAAAGTGAAGGCACAAATGCTGGGCCGTCTACCACTGTTTGAGAGAGGAGTTGTGTCTCAAGCTCCTGTCAACCCAGATCTTGCTTCGGGAAGGGAGAAGCGTTTTCAGGACTTCGTGTGAAAGCGTAAGGACAATGCCATAGGCTGAATGGTGAAGGAAAATGTGGGTCGAATGCGACCACCAACTAACAAGTTGTCCCCTAGGGAGGTGTGTGTCTGGAAATGGGAGGAAGCGTAAGGAACGAGCTGTACACTTAAGTCTAAGAGACAATGCTGTGGAGGAGCGGTCCTTCGACTCCCCGCCTCCTTTCCTAAGGATCGAAGCAGCTTGACGCCGAGTGTGAACGGAAGCAGAGGAAAAGCCTGCTATACCTTACTCGTGGAACCACTTTGTATGGAGGGCTTCTCTCAATGAACACCACGGCTCACGACGCTAGAAGGGTTTTCAAACGTACGTGAGTTCGCCAAAGGAAAGCCACAGACTACACTGTGCGAAACAAGTCTGTGTCAAACCGCGCCTTCGAGCTTCCATCTGGCTTCACGGGGAAAACCTAGTCACAACATGAACGTGTGGAACCCTAAACAGGCGGCGTGCACGTCGGTCTGAAGAAACACCACTGCAGAGAAACCGTGTTTCTACCAACCTCTTCCCTGAAAATGGTAGTCTATTCCAAGGTAAGTGTGACAGCGCAAGGCATGTGCCCCATGCCTGCGCCACGGAAATAAGGAGTGGAGATTGTCTCTCCCGGTTCAAACCTTGTTCCGTGAGAAATGTTTTCAAGAGTGCGAGAGAGAGCAGAGGGAAAAGGTCACGCCTTTAAGTCTGAGAAGGAAACCCTGGAAAGCCGTACGCCTACGTATGAGCGGCATTCTGGCGCGAACGTGTGAAGGCATAAAGAATGTGTCCTGGGACGGTGCTTGACAAACCCCTTGTGAAGAAGTCTTCCCTCAGCTATCATATGGTTTCAGGAAGATAAAAGTGTTTTCCGCCGTGGGCGTGAAGGCACGAGGGACGTGCCCTAGAGTGAGCTGTCCGTTTCGAATGTGCCGCCCGTCGTTCCACGAAGAAGGGTGAGTATGGAAATGTATGATGTGAGGAAGCATAGGGAAGATTGCCTACGGGTGTTTAACTCTAAGGACAAATCTAGAGGGTTGCCGTCCGTCGACGACCAGCTCTTTCCCTACGGATGGAAGCGCCGTGTTAAAGCTTAGGGCGAGAGAAAAGAGACGGAATGCGAGATACACCACAGTGGGGAACACGTTGTGTGGAGGGCTTCTCTCCACCAAAGTCTCGGGTCACGAATTTGGAAGGGCCTTCAAATGTACGTGAGCTAGCGTCAGCAGAGCCTTCCACTGAACTCAGAGAAACGAGGCCGCGTCAAACATGATTTGGTGCTAACCCCTTGGTTCGCGAAGCGCGAAGCCTTTTGAGATATGTGTGTGAGGGTCTTGCACTCACCTCTCAAGAAACAAAACGGTAGAGCAATAGTCTTCCCACTACCATCTACAGGGAAGAAGACGGAGGAAATGTCCCACGTTAAACGTGAAGGCGCAAGTTACTGTGCCATAGAGCCCTGCTTGGGAAAGAACTTGTGTCGAAAGCTTCTCCCAACTCAGATCTTGTTTCGGGAAGATAGAAGCGCTGTCGGTACTTTGTGTGGAAACACAAGGAAAATGCCACACGCTGAATTGTGAAGAGAAATGTGGGTCGAACGTGACCACCAACACACTCGTTGTCCCCTAGAGAGGTGTGTGTCTGGAAGTGGGAGGAAGCGTAACGGACGTGCTATACACTTAACTCCAAGAAACAACGCTGTGGAGGTGCGGTCCTTCGACTGCCCTTCTTCTTTGCTAAGGAACGAAGCGGCTTGAAGCCAAGTGTGAAAGGAAACGGAGGGCAAGGAAGGGTGATATACCTCACTCGCGGCACAACTTCTGATGGAGGGCTTTTCTCAACGAACAGCATGTGTCACGAAGATAGAAGGGTTTGCGAAAGTATGTGACTTCGCCAAAGGAAAGGCATACACGAATCTCGGCGAACCACGTCTGTGTCGATCGCGACTTCGAGCTTCCATCTGGGTTCCCGAGGAATCCATAGTCACATAATGTCTGTGTGGTATCCTACTGCAGAAACACCACTGCAGAGAAACCGTGCGTCTACTATCACCTTCCCTGAAACTGGTAGACTTTTGCAATGGAAGTGGGAAATCGCAAGGAATGTGCCCCGTGCCTGTGCCACGGAAGTAACTAGTGTAAATGTCTGTCGCGATTCGAATCCTGTTCCGTGAGAAGCGTTTCCAAGAGTATGAGAGAGAGCAGATGGAAAAGGTCATGGTTTGAAGCGTGAGAAGGAGACCCGTCAGGAAAGCCATACACGTAAGTCGGGGAAGCACTTTCGCGTGACATGGTGAAGGCATCTAGAATGTGCCCTGTGACGGTGCTCGAGAAACCACTTGTGAAGAAGGCTTCCCTCAACTGCCGTATCGTTTCCGTAGGAGGAAACTGTTTTCCGTAGTGGGTGTGAAGGCATAAGGGACGTAGACGAGACTTCGCTCTCCGCTTCGAAGGTGCCTGCCGTCGTTACACGAAGAAGGATGTGTATGGAAATGGATGACTGCGGAAGCATAAGGAAGATGGCATGCGTTTGTTTAACTCTAAGAACAAGTCTCGAGGGTTCCCGTCCTTCGACTACCATCTCTTCTCGTAAGGATGCGAAGCCGCTCCTTAAACCTCGTGTGAACGAAAAGAGATGGAACGCGCGATACCGCACAGTGAGGAACACGTTGTGCGGAGGGTTTCTCTCCATTACGTCCTGTGTCATGGAGGTGGATGGGTCTTGCAATGTACGTGGGCTAGCCTCAGTAGCAGTAGTAGCCTGACACTGAATTCTGAGAAACAAGGCCATGTCAAACAGGCTTTCGCGCTAACATCGTGGTGCTTGAAGAAAGAAGCCTTTGGAGACATGTGCGTTGCTATATAAGGTAGGCGTCTTACACTCACCTCTCACGAAACCAAACTGTAGGGAACTAGTCTTTCCACTACCGCCTCCGGGGAAGAAGTTGGAAGAACTTTCCGACGTTCAAAGTGAAGGCACAAATGCTGGGCCGTCTACCACTGTTTGAGAGAGGAGTTGTGTCTCAAGCTCCTGTCAACCCAGATCTTGCTTCGGGAAGGGAGAAGCGTTTTCAGGACTTCGTGTGAAAGCGTAAGGACAATGCCATAGGCTGAATGGTGAAGGAAAATGTGGGTCGAATGCGACCACCAACTAACAAGTTGTCCCCTAGGGAGGTGTGTGTCTGGAAATGGGAGGAAGCGTAAGGAACGAGCTGTACACTTAAGTCTAAGAGACAATGCTGTGGAGGAGCGGTCCTTCGACTCCCCGCCTCCTTTCCTAAGGATCGAAGCAGCTTGACGCCGAGTGTGAACGGAAGCAGAGGAAAAGCCTGCTATACCTTACTCGTGGAACCACTTTGTATGGAGGGCTTCTCTCAATGAACACCACGGCTCACGACGCTAGAAGGGTTTTCAAACGTACGTGAGTTCGCCAAAGGAAAGCCACAGACTACACTGTGCGAAACAAGTCTGTGTCAAACCGCGCCTTCGAGCTTCCATCTGGCTTCACGGGGAAAACCTAGTCACAACATGAACGTGTGGAACCCTAAACAGGCGGCGTGCACGTCGGTCTGAAGAAACACCACTGCAGAGAAACCGTGTTTCTCCCAACCTCTTCCCTGAAAATGGTAGTCTATTCCAAGGTAAGTGTGACAGCGCAAGGCATGTGCCCCATGCCTGCGCCACGGAAATAAGGAGTGGAGATTGTCTCTCCCGGTTCAAACCTTGTTCCGTGAGAAATGTTTTCAAGAGTGCGAGAGAGAGCAGAGGGAAAAGGTCACGCCTTTAAGTCTGAGAAGGAAACCCTGGAAAGCCGTACGCCTACGTATGAGCGGCATTCTGGCGCGAACGTGTGAAGGCATAAAGAATGTGTCCTGGGACGGTGCTTGACAAACCCCTTGTGAAGAAGTCTTCCCTCAGCTATCATATGGTTTCAGGAAGATAAAAGTGTTTTCCGCCGTGGGCGTGAAGGCACGAGGGACGTGCCCTAGAGTGAGCTGTCCGTTTCGAATGTGCCGCCCGTCGTTCCACGAAGAAGGGTGAGTATGGAAATGTATGATGTGAGGAAGCATAGGGAAGATTGCCTACGGGTGTTTAACTCTAAGGACAAATCTAGAGGGTTGCCGTCCGTCGACGACCAGCTCTTTCCCTACGGATGGAAGCGCCGTGTTAAAGCTTAGGGCGAGAGAAAAGAGACGGAATGCGAGATACACCACAGTGGGGAACACGTTGTGTGGAGGGCTTCTCTCCACCAAAGTCTCGGGTCACGAATTTGGAAGGGCCTTCAAATGTACGTGAGCTAGCGTCAGCAGAGCCTTCCACTGAACTCAGAGAAACGAGGCCGCGTCAAACATGATTTGGTGCTAACCCCTTGGTTCGCGAAGCGCGAAGCCTTTTGAGATATGTGTGTGAGGGTCTTGCACTCACCTCTCAAGAAACAAAACGGTAGAGCAATAGTCTTCCCACTACCATCTACAGGGAAGAAGACGGAGGAAATGTCCCACGTTAAACGTGAAGGCGCAAGTTACTGTGCCATAGAGCCCTGCTTGGGAAAGAACTTGTGTCGAAAGCTTCTCCCAACTCAGATCTTGTTTCGGGAAGATAGAAGCGCTGTCGGTACTTTGTGTGGAAACACAAGGAAAATGCCACACGCTGAATTGTGAAGAGAAATGTGGGTCGAACGTGACCACCAACACACTCGTTGTCCCCTAGAGAGGTGTGTGTCTGGAAGTGGGAGGAAGCGTAACGGACGTGCTATACACTTAACTCCAAGAAACAACGCTGTGGAGGTGCGGTCCTTCGACTGCCCTTCCTCTTTGCTAAGGAACGAAGCGGCTTGAAGCCAAGTGTGAAAGGAAACGGAGGGCAAGGAAGGGTGATATACCTCACTCGCGGCACAACTTCTGATGGAGGGCTTTTCTCAACGAACAGCATGTGTCACGAAGATAGAAGGGTTTGCGAAATTATGTGACTTCGCCAAAGGAAAGGCATACACGAATCTCGGCGAACCACGTCTGTGTCGATCGCGACTTCGAGCTTCCATCTGGGTTCCCGAGGAATCCATAGTCACATAATGTCTGTGTGGTATCCTACTGCAGAAACACCACTGCAGAGAAACCGTGCGTCTACTATCACCTTCCCTGAAACTGGTAGACTTTTGCAATGGAAGTGGGAAATCGCAAGGAATGTGCCCCGTGCCTGTGCCACGGAAGTAACTAGTGTAAATGTCTGTCGCGATTCGAATCCTGTTCCGTGAGAAGCGTTTCCAAGAGTATGAGAGAGAGCAGATGGAAAAGGTCATGGTTTGAAGCGTGAGAAGGAGACCCGTCAGGAAAGCCATACACGTAAGTCGGGGAAGCACTTTCGCGTGACATGGTGAAGGCATCTAGAATGTGCCCTGTGACGGTGCTCGAGAAACCACTTGTGAAGAAGGCTTCCCTCAACTGCCGTATCGTTTCCGTAGGAGGAAACTGTTTTCCGTAGTGGGTGTGAAGGCATAAGGGACGTAGACGAGACTTCGCTCTCCGCTTCGAAGGTGCCTGCCGTCGTTACACGAAGAAGGATGTGTATGGAAATGGATGACTGCGGAAGCATAAGGAAGATGGCATGCGTTTGTTTAACTCTAAGAACAAGTCTCGAGGGTTCCCGTCCTTCGACTACCATCTCTTCTCGTAAGGATGCGAAGCCGCTCCTTAAACCTCGTGTGAACGAAAAGAGATGGAACGCGCGATACCGCACAGTGAGGAACACGTTGTGCGGAGGGTTTCTCTCCATTACGTCCTGTGTCATGGAGGTGGATGGGTCTTGCAATGTACGTGGGCTAGCCTCAGTAGCAGTAGTAGCCTGACACTGAATTCTGAGAAACAAGGCCATGTCAAACAGGCTTTCGCGCTAACATCGTGGTGCTTGAAGAAAGAAGCCTTTGGAGACATGTGCGTTGCTATATAAGGTAGGCGTCTTACACTCACCTCTCACGAAACCAAACTGTAGGGAACTAGTCTTTCCACTACCGCCTCCGGGGAAGAAGTTGGAAGAACTTTCCGACGTTCAAAGTGAAGGCACAAATGCTGGGCCGTCTACCACTGTTTGAGAGAGGAGTTGTGTCTCAAGCTCCTGTCAACCCAGATCTTGCTTCGGGAAGGGAGAAGCGTTTTCAGGACTTCGTGTGAAAGCGTAAGGACAATGCCATAGGCTGAATGGTGAAGGAAAATGTGGGTCGAATGCGACCACCAACTAACAAGTTGTCCCCTAGGGAGGTGTGTGTCTGGAAATGGGAGGAAGCGTAAGGAACGAGCTGTACACTTAAGTCTAAGAGACAATGCTGTGGAGGAGCGGTCCTTCGACTCCCCGCCTCCTTTCCTAAGGATCGAAGCAGCTTGACGCCGAGTGTGAACGGAAGCAGAGGAAAAGCCTGCTATACCTTACTCGTGGAACCACTTTGTATGGAGGGCTTCTCTCAATGAACACCACGGCTCACGACGCTAGAAGGGTTTTCAAACGTACGTGAGTTCGCCAAAGGAAAGCCACAGACTACACTGTGCGAAACAAGTCTGTGTCAAACCGCGCCTTCGAGCTTCCATCTGGCTTCACGGGGAAAACCTAGTCACAACATGAACGTGTGGAACCCTAAACAGGCGGCGTGCACGTCGGTCTGAAGAAACACCACTGCAGAGAAACCGTGTTTCTCCCAACCTCTTCCCTGAAAATGGTAGTCTATTCCAAGGTAAGTGTGACAGCGCAAGGCATGTGCCCCATGCCTGCGCCACGGAAATAAGGAGTGGAGATTGTCTCTCCCGGTTCAAACCTTGTTCCGTGAGAAATGTTTTCAAGAGTGCGAGAGAGAGCAGAGGGAAAAGGTCACGCCTTTAAGTCTGAGAAGGAAACCCTGGAAAGCCGTACGCCTACGTATGAGCGGCATTCTGGCGCGAACGTGTGAAGGCATAAAGAATGTGTCCTGGGACGGTGCTTGACAAACCCCTTGTGAAGAAGTCTTCCCTCAGCTATCATATGGTTTCAGGAAGATAAAAGTGTTTTCCGCCGTGGGCGTGAAGGCACGAGGGACGTGCCCTAGAGTGAGCTGTCCGTTTCGAATGTGCCGCCCGTCGTTCCACGAAGAAGGGTGAGTATGGAAATGTATGATGTGAGGAAGCATAGGGAAGATTGCCTACGGGTGTTTAACTCTACGGACAAATCTAGAGGGTTGCCGTCCGTCGACGACCAGCTCTTTCCCTACGGATGGAAGCGCCGTGTTAAAGCTTAGGGCGAGAGAAAAGAGACGGAATGCGAGATACACCACAGTGGGGAACACGTTGTGTGGAGGGCTTCTCTCCACCAAAGTCTCGGGTCACGAATTTGGAAGGGCCTTCAAATGTACGTGAGCTAGCGTCAGCAGAGCCTTCCACTGAACTCAGAGAAACGAGGCCACGTCAAACATGATTTGGTGCTAACCCCTTGGTTCGCGAAGCGCGAAGCCTTTTGAGATATGTGTGTGAGGGTCTTGCACTCACCTCTCAAGAAACAAAACGGTAGAGCAATAGTCTTCCCACTACCATCTACAGGGAAGAAGACGGAGGAAATGTCCCACGTTAAACGTGAAGGCGGAAGTTACTGTGCCATAGAGCCCTGCTTGGGAAAGAACTTGTGTCGAAAGCTTCTCCCAACTCAGATCTTGTTTCGGGAAGATAGAAGCGCTGTCGGTACTTTGTGTGGAAACACAAGGAAAATGCCACACGCTGAATTGTGAAGAGAAATGTGGGTCGAACGTGACCACCAACACACTCGTTGTCCCCTAGAGAGGTGTGTGTCTGGAAGTGGGAGGAAGCGTAACGGACGTGCTATACACTTAACTCCAAGAAACAACGCTGTGGAGGTGCGGTCCTTCGACTGCCCTTCCTCTTTGCTAAGGAACGAAGCGGCTTGAAGCCAAGTGTGAAAGGAAACGGAGGGCAAGGAAGGGTGATATACCTCACTCGCGGCACAACTTCTGATGGAGGGCTTTTCTCAACGAACAGCATGTGTCACGAAGATAGAAGGGTTTGCGAAATTATGTGACTTCGCCAAAGGAAAGGCATACACGAATCTCGGCGAACCACGTCTGTGTCGATCGCGACTTCGAGCTTCCATCTGGGTTCCCGAGGAATCCATAGTCACATAATGTCTGTGTGGTATCCTACTGCAGAAACACCACTGCAGAGAAACCGTGCGTCTACTATCACCTTCCCTGAAACTGGTAGACTTTTGCAATGGAAGTGGGAAATCGCAAGGAATGTGCCCCGTGCCTGTGCCACGGAAGTAACTAGTGTAAATGTCTGTCGCGATTCGAATCCTGTTCCGTGAGAAGCGTTTCCAAGAGTATGAGAGAGAGCAGATGGAAAAGGTCATGGTTTGAAGCGTGAGAAGGAGACCCGTCAGGAAAGCCATACACGTAAGTCGGGGAAGCACTTTCGCGTGACATGGTGAAGGCATCTAGAATGTGCCCTGTGACGGTGCTCGAGAAACCACTTGTGAAGAAGGCTTCCCTCAACTGCCGTATCGTTTCCGTAGGAGGAAACTGTTTTCCGTAGTGGGTGTGAAGGCATAAGGGACGTAGACGAGACTTCGCTCTCCGCTTCGAAGGTGCCTGCCGTCGTTACACGAAGAAGGATGTGTATGGAAATGGATGACTGCGGAAGCATAAGGAAGATGGCATGCGTTTGTTTAACTCTAAGAACAAGTCTCGAGGGTTCCCGTCCTTCGACTACCATCTCTTCTCGTAAGGATGCGAAGCCGCTCCTTAAACCTCGTGTGAACGAAAAGAGATGGAACGCGCGATACCGCACAGTGAGGAACACGTTGTGCGGAGGGTTTCTCTCCATTACGTCCTGTGTCATGGAGGTGGATGGGTCTTGCAATGTACGTGGGCTAGCCTCAGTAGCAGTAGTAGCCTGACACTGAATTCTGAGAAACAAGGCCATGTCAAACAGGCTTTCGCGCTAACATCGTGGTGCTTGAAGAAAGAAGCCTTTGGAGACATGTGCGTTGCTATATAAGGTAGGCGTCTTACACTCACCTCTCACGAAACCAAACTGTAGGGAACTAGTCTTTCCACTACCGCCTCCGGGGAAGAAGTTGGAAGAACTTTCCGACGTTCAAAGTGAAGGCACAAATGCTGGGCCGTCTACCACTGTTTGAGAGAGGAGTTGTGTCTCAAGCTCCTGTCAACCCAGATCTTGCTTCGGGAAGGGAGAAGCGTTTTCAGGACTTCGTGTGAAAGCGTAAGGACAATGCCATAGGCTGAATGGTGAAGGAAAATGTGGGTCGAATGCGACCACCAACTAACAAGTTGTCCCCTAGGGAGGTGTGTGTCTGGAAATGGGAGGAAGCGTAAGGAACGAGCTGTACACTTAAGTCTAAGAGACAATGCTGTGGAGGAGCGGTCCTTCGACTCCCCGCCTCCTTTCCTAAGGATCGAAGCAGCTTGACGCCGAGTGTGAACGGAAGCAGAGGAAAAGCCTGCTATACCTTACTCGTGGAACCACTTTGTATGGAGGGCTTCTCTCAATGAACACCACGGCTCACGACGCTAGAAGGGTTTTCAAACGTACGTGAGTTCGCCAAAGGAAAGCCACAGACTACACTGTGCGAAACAAGTCTGTGTCAAACCGCGCCTTCGAGCTTCCATCTGGCTTCACGGGGAAAACCTAGTCACAACATGAACGTGTGGAACCCTAAACAGGCGGCGTGCACGTCGGTCTGAAGAAACACCACTGCAGAGAAACCGTGTTTCTACCAACCTCTTCCCTGAAAATGGTAGTCTATTCCAAGGTAAGTGTGACAGCGCAAGGCATGTGCCCCATGCCTGCGCCACGGAAATAAGGAGTGGAGATTGTCTCTCCCGGTTCAAACCTTGTTCCGTGAGAAATGTTTTCAAGAGTGCGAGAGAGAGCAGAGGGAAAAGGTCACGCCTTTAAGTCTGAGAAGGAAACCCTGGAAAGCCGTACGCCTACGTATGAGCGGCATTCTGGCGCGAACGTGTGAAGGCATAAAGAATGTGTCCTGGGACGGTGCTTGACAAACCCCTTGTGAAGAAGTCTTCCCTCAGCTATCATATGGTTTCAGGAAGATAAAAGTGTTTTCCGCCGTGGGCGTGAAGGCACGAGGGACGTGCCCTAGAGTGAGCTGTCCGTTTCGAATGTGCCGCCCGTCGTTCCACGAAGAAGGGTGAGTATGGAAATGTATGATGTGAGGAAGCATAGGGAAGATTGCCTACGGGTGTTTAACTCTACGGACAAATCTAGAGGGTTGCCGTCCGTCGACGACCAGCTCTTTCCCTACGGATGGAAGCGCCGTGTTAAAGCTTAGGGCGAGAGAAAAGAGACGGAATGCGAGATACACCACAGTGGGGAACACGTTGTGTGGAGGGCTTCTCTCCACCAAAGTCTCGGGTCACGAATTTGGAAGGGCCTTCAAATGTACGTGAGCTAGCGTCAGCAGAGCCTTCCACTGAACTCAGAGAAACGAGGCCGCGTCAAACATGATTTGGTGCTAACCCCTTGGTTCGCGAAGCGCGAAGCCTTTTGAGATATGTGTGTGAGGGTCTTGCACTCACCTCTCAAGAAACAAAACGGTAGAGCAATAGTCTTCCCACTACCATCTACAGGGAAGAAGACGGAGGAAATGTCCCACGTTAAACGTGAAGGCGCAAGTTACTGTGCCATAGAGCCCTGCTTGGGAAAGAACTTGTGTCGAAAGCTTCTCCCAACTCAGATCTTGTTTCGGGAAGATAGAAGCGCTGTCGGTACTTTGTGTGGAAACACAAGGAAAATGCCACACGCTGAATTGTGAAGAGAAATGTGGGTCGAACGTGACCACCAACACACTCGTTGTCCCCTAGAGAGGTGTGTGTCTGGAAGTGGGAGGAAGCGTAACGGACGTGCTATACACTTAACTCCAAGAAACAACGCTGTGGAGGTGCGGTCCTTCGACTGCCCTTCTTCTTTGCTAAGGAACGAAGCGGCTTGAAGCCAAGTGTGAAAGGAAACGGAGGGCAAGGAAGGGTGATATACCTCACTCGCGGCACAACTTCTGATGGAGGGCTTTTCTCAACGAACAGCATGTGTCACGAAGATAGAAGGGTTTGCGAAAGTATGTGACTTCGCCAAAGGAAAGGCATACACGAATCTCGGCGAACCACGTCTGTGTCGATCGCGACTTCGAGCTTCCATCTGGGTTCCCGAGGAATCCATAGTCACATAATGTCTGTGTGGTATCCTACTGCAGAAACACCACTGCAGAGAAACCGTGCGTCTACTATCACCTTCCCTGAAACTGGTAGACTTTTGCAATGGAAGTGGGAAATCGCAAGGAATGTGCCCCGTGCCTGTGCCACGGAAGTAACTAGTGTAAATGTCTGTCGCGATTGGAATCCTGTTCCGTGAGAAGCGTTTCCAAGAGTATGAGAGAGAGCAGATGGAAAAGGTCATGGTTTGAAGCGTGAGAAGGAGACCCGTCAGGAAAGCCATACACGTAAGTCGGGGAAGCACTTTCGCGTCACATGGTGAAGGCATCTAGAATGTGCCCTGTGACGGTGCTCGAGAAACCACTTGTGAAGAAGGCTTCCCTCAACTGCCGTATCGTTTCCGTAGGAGGAAACTGTTTTCCGTAGTGGGTGTGAAGGCATAAGGGACGTAGACGAGACTTCGCTCTCCGCTTCGAAGGTGCCTGCCGTCGTTACACGAAGAAGGATGTGTATGGAAATGGATGACTGCGGAAGCATAAGGAAGATGGCATGCGTTTGTTTAACTCTAAGAACAAGTCTCGAGGGTTCCCGTCCTTCGACTACCATCTCTTCTCGTAAGGATGCGAAGCCGCTCCTTAAACCTCGTGTGAACGAAAAGAGATGGAACGCGCGATACCGCACAGTGAGGAACACGTTGTGCGGAGGGTTTCTCTCCATTACGTCCTGTGTCATGGAGGTGGATGGGTCTTGCAATGTACGTGGGCTAGCCTCAGTAGCAGTAGTAGCCTGACACTGAATTCTGAGAAACAAGGCCATGTCAAACAGGCTTTCGCGCTAACATCGTGGTGCTTGAAGAAAGAAGCCTTTGGAGACATGTGCGTTGCTATATAAGGTAGGCGTCTTACACTCACCTCTCACGAAACCAAACTGTAGGGAACTAGTCTTTCCACTACCGCCTCCGGGGAAGAAGTTGGAAGAACTTTCCGACGTTCAAAGTGAAGGCACAAATGCTGGGCCGTCTACCACTGTTTGAGAGAGGAGTTGTGTCTCAAGCTCCTGTCAACCCAGATCTTGCTTCGGGAAGGGAGAAGCGTTTTCAGGACTTCGTGTGAAAGCGTAAGGACAATGCCATAGGCTGAATGGTGAAGGAAAATGTGGGTCGAATGCGACCACCAACTAACAAGTTGTCCCCTAGGGAGGTGTGTGTCTGGAAATGGGAGGAAGCGTAAGGAACGAGCTGTACACTTAAGTCTAAGAGACAATGCTGTGGAGGAGCGGTCCTTCGACTCCCCGCCTCCTTTCCTAAGGATCGAAGCAGCTTGACGCCGAGTGTGAACGGAAGCAGAGGAAAAGCCTGCTATACCTTACTCGTGGAACCACTTTGTATGGAGGGCTTCTCTCAATGAACACCACGGCTCACGACGCTAGAAGGGTTTTCAAACGTACGTGAGTTCGCCAAAGGAAAGCCACAGACTACACTGTGCGAAACAAGTCTGTGTCAAACCGCGCCTTCGAGCTTCCATCTGGCTTCACGGGGAAAACCTAGTCACAACATGAACGTGTGGAACCCTAAACAGGCGGCGTGCACGTCGGTCTGAAGAAACACCACTGCAGAGAAACCGTGTTTCTACCAACCTCTTCCCTGAAAATGGTAGTCTATTCCAAGGTAAGTGTGACAGCGCAAGGCATGTGCCCCATGCCTGCGCCACAGAAATAAGGAGTGGAGATTGTCTCTCCCGGTTCAAACCTTGTTCCGTGAGAAATGTTTTCAAGAGTGCGAGAGAGAGCAGAGGGAAAAGGTCACGCCTTTAAGTCTGAGAAGGAAACCCTGGAAAGCCGTACGCCTACGTATGAGCGGCATTCTGGCGCGAACGTGTGAAGGCATAAAGAATGTGTCCTGGGACGGTGCTTGACAAACCCCTTGTGAAGAAGTCTTCCCTCAGCTATCATATGGTTTCAGGAAGATAAAAGTGTTTTCCGCCGTGGGCGTGAAGGCACGAGGGACGTGCCCTAGAGTGAGCTGTCCGTTTCGAATGTGCCGCCCGTCGTTCCACGAAGAAGGGTGAGTATGGAAATGTATGATGTGAGGAAGCATAGGGAAGATTGCCTACGGGTGTTTAACTCTAAGGACAAATCTAGAGGGTTGCCGTCCGTCGACGACCAGCTCTTTCCCTACGGATGGAAGCGCCGTGTTAAAGCTTAGGGCGAGAGAAAAGAGACGGAATGCGAGATACACCACAGTGGGGAACACGTTGTGTGGAGGGCTTCTCTCCACCAAAGTCTCGGGTCACGAATTTGGAAGGGCCTTCAAATGTACGTGAGCTAGCGTCAGCAGAGCCTTCCACTGAACTCAGAGAAACGAGGCCGCGTCAAACATGATTTGGTGCTAACCCCTTGGTTCGCGAAGCGCGAAGCCTTTTGAGATATGTGTGTGAGGGTCTTGCACTCACCTCTCAAGAAACAAAACGGTAGAGCAATAGTCTTCCCACTACCATCTACAGGGAAGAAGACGGAGGAAATGTCCCACGTTAAACGTGAAGGCGCAAGTTACTGTGCCATAGAGCCCTGCTTGGGAAAGAACTTGTGTCGAAAGCTTCTCCCAACTCAGATCTTGTTTCGGGAAGATAGAAGCGCTGTCGGTACTTTGTGTGGAAACACAAGGAAAATGCCACACGCTGAATTGTGAAGAGAAATGTGGGTCGAACGTGACCACCAACACACTCGTTGTCCCCTAGAGAGGTGTGTGTCTGGAAGTGGGAGGAAGCGTAACGGACGTGCTATACACTTAACTCCAAGAAACAACGCTGTGGAGGTGCGGTCCTTCGACTGCCCTTCCTCTTTGCTAAGGAACGAAGCGGCTTGAAGCCAAGTGTGAAAGGAAACGGAGGGCAAGGAAGGGTGATATACCTCACTCGCGGCACAACTTCTGATGGAGGGCTTTTCTCAACGAACAGCATGTGTCACGAAGATAGAAGGGTTTGCGAAAGTATGTGACTTCGCCAAAGGAAAGGCATACACGAATCTCGGCGAACCACGTCTGTGTCGATCGCGACTTCGAGCTTCCATCTGGGTTCCCGAGGAATCCATAGTCACATAATGTCTGTGTGGTATCCTACTGCAGAAACACCACTGCAGAGAAACCGTGCGTCTACTATCACCTTCCCTGAAACTGGTAGACTTTTGCAATGGAAGTGGGAAATCGCAAGGAATGTGCCCCGTGCCTGTGCCACGGAAGTAACTAGTGTAAATGTCTGTCGCGATTCGAATCCTGTTCCGTGAGAAGCGTTTCCAAGAGTATGAGAGAGAGCAGATGGAAAAGGTCATGGTTTGAAGCGTGAGAAGGAGACCCGTCAGGAAAGCCATACACGTAAGTCGGGGAAGCACTTTCGCGTGACATGGTGAAGGCATCTAGAATGTGCCCTGTGACGGTGCTCGAGAAACCACTTGTGAAGAAGGCTTCCCTCAACTGCCGTATCGTTTCCGTAGGAGGAAACTGTTTTCCGTAGTGGGTGTGAAGGCATAAGGGACGTAGACGAGACTTCGCTCTCCGCTTCGAAGGTGCCTGCCGTCGTTACACGAAGAAGGATGTGTATGGAAATGGATGACTGCGGAAGCATAAGGAAGATGGCATGCGTTTGTTTAACTCTAAGAACAAGTCTCGAGGGTTCCCGTCCTTCGACTACCATCTCTTCTCGTAAGGATGCGAAGCCGCTCCTTAAACCTCGTGTGAACGAAAAGAGATGGAACGCGCGATACCGCACAGTGAGGAACACGTTGTGCGGAGGGTTTCTCTCCATTACGTCCTGTGTCATGGAGGTGGATGGGTCTTGCAATGTACGTGGGCTAGCCTCAGTAGCAGTAGTAGCCTGACACTGAATTCTGAGAAACAAGGCCATGTCAAACAGGCTTTCGCGCTAACATCGTGGTGCTTGAAGAAAGAAGCCTTTGGAGACATGTGCGTTGCTATATAAGGTAGGCGTCTTACACTCACCTCTCACGAAACCAAACTGTAGGGAACTAGTCTTTCCACTACCGCCTCCGGGGAAGAAGTTGGAAGAACTTTCCGACGTTCAAAGTGAAGGCACAAATGCTGGGCCGTCTACCACTGTTTGAGAGAGGAGTTGTGTCTCAAGCTCCTGTCAACCCAGATCTTGCTTCGGGAAGGGAGAAGCGTTTTCAGGACTTCGTGTGAAAGCGTAAGGACAATGCCATAGGCTGAATGGTGAAGGAAAATGTGGGTCGAATGCGACCACCAACTAACAAGTTGTCCCCTAGGGAGGTGTGTGTCTGGAAATGGGAGGAAGCGTAAGGAACGAGCTGTACACTTAAGTCTAAGAGACAATGCTGTGGAGGAGCGGTCCTTCGACTCCCCGCCTCCTTTCCTAAGGATCGAAGCAGCTTGACGCCGAGTGTGAACGGAAGCAGAGGAAAAGCCTGCTATACCTTACTCGTGGAACCACTTTGTATGGAGGGCTTCTCTCAATGAACACCACGGCTCACGACGCTAGAAGGGTTTTCAAACGTACGTGAGTTCGCCAAAGGAAAGCCACAGACTACACTGTGCGAAACAAGTCTGTGTCAAACCGCGCCTTCGAGCTTCCATCTGGCTTCACGGGGAAAACCTAGTCACAACATGAACGTGTGGAACCCTAAACAGGCGGCGTGCACGTCGGTCTGAAGAAACACCACTGCAGAGAAACCGTGTTTCTACCAACCTCTTCCCTGAAAATGGTAGTCTATTCCAAGGTAAGTGTGACAGCGCAAGGCATGTGCCCCATGCCTGCGCCACGGAAATAAGGAGTGGAGATTGTCTCTCCCGGTTCAAACCTTGTTCCGTGAGAAATGTTTTCAAGAGTGCGAGAGAGAGCAGAGGGAAAAGGTCACGCCTTTAAGTCTGAGAAGGAAACCCTGGAAAGCCGTACGCCTACGTATGAGCGGCATTCTGGCGCGAACGTGTGAAGGCATAAAGAATGTGTCCTGGGACGGTGCTTGACAAACCCCTTGTGAAGAAGTCTTCCCTCAGCTATCATATGGTTTCAGGAAGATAAAAGTGTTTTCCGCCGTGGGCGTGAAGGCACGAGGGACGTGCCCTAGAGTGAGCTGTCCGTTTCGAATGTGCCGCCCGTCGTTCCACGAAGAAGGGTGAGTATGGAAATGTATGATGTGAGGAAGCATAGGGAAGATTGCCTACGGGTGTTTAACTCTAAGGACAAATCTAGAGGGTTGCCGTCCGTCGACGACCAGCTCTTTCCCTACGGATGGAAGCGCCGTGTTAAAGCTTAGGGCGAGAGAAAAGAGACGGAATGCGAGATACACCACAGTGGGGAACACGTTGTGTGGAGGGCTTCTCTCCACCAAAGTCTCGGGTCACGAATTTGGAAGGGCCTTCAAATGTACGTGAGCTAGCGTCAGCAGAGCCTTCCACTGAACTCAGAGAAACGAGGCCGCGTCAAACATGATTTGGTGCTAACCCCTTGGTTCGCGAAGCGCGAAGCCTTTTGAGATATGTGTGTGAGGGTCTTGCACTCACCTCTCAAGAAACAAAACGGTAGAGCAATAGTCTTCCCACTACCATCTACAGGGAAGAAGACGGAGGAAATGTCCCACGTTAAACGTGAAGGCGCAAGTTACTGTGCCATAGAGCCCTGCTTGGGAAAGAACTTGTGTCGAAAGCTTCTCCCAACTCAGATCTTGTTTCGGGAAGATAGAAGCGCTGTCGGTACTTTGTGTGGAAACACAAGGAAAATGCCACACGCTGAATTGTGAAGAGAAATGTGGGTCGAACGTGACCACCAACACACTCGTTGTCCCCTAGAGAGGTGTGTGTCTGGAAGTGGGAGGAAGCGTAACGGACGTGCTATACACTTAACTCCAAGAAACAACGCTGTGGAGGTGCGGTCCTTCGACTGCCCTTCCTCTTTGCTAAGGAACGAAGCGGCTTGAAGCCAAGTGTGAAAGGAAACGGAGGGCAAGGAAGGGTGATATACCTCACTCGCGGCACAACTTCTGATGGAGGGCTTTTCTCAACGAACAGCATGTGTCACGAAGATAGAAGGGTTTGCGAAAGTATGTGACTTCGCCAAAGGAAAGGCATACACGAATCTCGGCGAACCACGTCTGTGTCGATCGCGACTTCGAGCTTCCATCTGGGTTCCCGAGGAATCCATAGTCACATAATGTCTGTGTGGTATCCTACTGCAGAAACACCACTGCAGAGAAACCGTGCGTCTACTATCACCTTCCCTGAAACTGGTAGACTTTTGCAATGGAAGTGGGAAATCGCAAGGAATGTGCCCCGTGCCTGTGCCACGGAAGTAACTAGTGTAAATGTCTGTCGCGATTGGAATCCTGTTCCGTGAGAAGCGTTTCCAAGAGTATGAGAGAGAGCAGATGGAAAAGGTCATGGTTTGAAGCGTGAGAAGGAGACCCGTCAGGAAAGCCATACACGTAAGTCGGGGAAGCACTTTCGCGTGACATGGTGAAGGCATCTAGAATGTGCCCTGTGACGGTGCTCGAGAAACCACTTGTGAAGAAGGCTTCCCTCAACTGCCGTATCGTTTCCGTAGGAGGAAACTGTTTTCCGTAGTGGGTGTGAAGGCATAAGGGACGTAGACGAGACTTCGCTCTCCGCTTCGAAGGTGCCTGCCGTCGTTACACGAAGAAGGATGTGTATGGAAATGGATGACTGCGGAAGCATAAGGAAGATGGCATGCGTTTGTTTAACTCTAAGAACAAGTCTCGAGGGTTCCCGTCCTTCGACTACCATCTCTTCTCGTAAGGATGCGAAGCCGCTCCTTAAACCTCGTGTGAACGAAAAGAGATGGAACGCGCGATACCGCACAGTGAGGAACACGTTGTGCGGAGGGTTTCTCTCCATTACGTCCTGTGTCATGGAGGTGGATGGGTCTTGCAATGTACGTGGGCTAGGCTCAGTAGCAGTAGTAGCCTGACACTGAATTCTGAGAAACAAGGCCATGTCAAACAGGCTTTCGCGCTAACATCGTGGTGCTTGAAGAAAGAAGCCTTTGGAGACATGTGCGTTGCTATATAAGGTAGGCGTCTTACACTCACCTCTCACGAAACCAAACTGTAGGGAACTAGTCTTTCCACTACCGCCTCCGGGGAAGAAGTTGGAAGAACTTTCCGACGTTCAAAGTGAAGGCACAAATGCTGGGCCGTCTACCACTGTTTGAGAGAGGAGTTGTGTCTCAAGCTCCTGTCAACCCAGATCTTGCTTCGGGAAGGGAGAAGCGTTTTCAGGACTTCGTGTGAAAGCGTAAGGACAATGCCATAGGCTGAATGGTGAAGGAAAATGTGGGTCGAATGCGACCACCAACTAACAAGTTGTCCCCTAGGGAGGTGTGTGTCTGGAAATGGGAGGAAGCGTAAGGAACGAGCTGTACACTTAAGTCTAAGAGACAATGCTGTGGAGGAGCGGTCCTTCGACTCCCCGCCTCCTTTCCTAAGGATCGAAGCAGCTTGACGCCGAGTGTGAACGGAAGCAGAGGAAAAGCCTGCTATACCTTACTCGTGGAACCACTTTGTATGGAGGGCTTCTCTCAATGAACACCACGGCTCACGACGCTAGAAGGGTTTTCAAACGTACGTGAGTTCGCCAAAGGAAAGCCACAGACTACACTGTGCGAAACAAGTCTGTGTCAAACCGCGCCTTCGAGCTTCCATCTGGCTTCACGGGGAAAACCTAGTCACAACATGAACGTGTGGAACCCTAAACAGGCGGCGTGCACGTCGGTCTGAAGAAACACCACTGCAGAGAAACCGTGTTTCTACCAACCTCTTCCCTGAAAATGGTAGTCTATTCCAAGGTAAGTGTGACAGCGCAAGGCATGTGCCCCATGCCTGCGCCACGGAAATAAGGAGTGGAGATTGTCTCTCCCGGTTCAAACCTTGTTCCGTGAGAAATGTTTTCAAGAGTGCGAGAGAGAGCAGAGGGAAAAGGTCACGCCTTTAAGTCTGAGAAGGAAACCCTGGAAAGCCGTACGCCTACGTATGAGCGGCATTCTGGCGCGAACGTGTGAAGGCATAAAGAATGTGTCCTGGGACGGTGCTTGACAAACCCCTTGTGAAGAAGTCTTCCCTCAGCTATCATATGGTTTCAGGAAGATAAAAGTGTTTTCCGCCGTGGGCGTGAAGGCACGAGGGACGTGCCCTAGAGTGAGCTGTCCGTTTCGAATGTGCCGCCCGTCGTTCCACGAAGAAGGGTGAGTATGGAAATGTATGATGTGAGGAAGCATAGGGAAGATTGCCTACGGGTGTTTAACTCTAAGGACAAATCTAGAGGGTTGCCGTCCGTCGACGACCAGCTCTTTCCCTACGGATGGAAGCGCCGTGTTAAAGCTTAGGGCGAGAGAAAAGAGACGGAATGCGAGATACACCACAGTGGGGAACACGTTGTGTGGAGGGCTTCTCTCCACCAAAGTCTCGGGTCACGAATTTGGAAGGGCCTTCAAATGTACGTGAGCTAGCGTCAGCAGAGCCTTCCACTGAACTCAGAGAAACGAGGCCGCGTCAAACATGATTTGGTGCTAACCCCTTGGTTCGCGAAGCGCGAAGCCTTTTGAGATATGTGTGTGAGGGTCTTGCACTCACCTCTCAAGAAACAAAACGGTAGAGCAATAGTCTTCCCACTACCATCTACAGGGAAGAAGACGGAGGAAATGTCCCACGTTAAACGTGAAGGCGCAAGTTACTGTGCCATAGAGCCCTGCTTGGGAAAGAACTTGTGTCGAAAGCTTCTCCCAACTCAGATCTTGTTTCGGGAAGATAGAAGCGCTGTCGGTACTTTGTGTGGAAACACAAGGAAAATGCCACACGCTGAATTGTGAAGAGAAATGTGGGTCGAACGTGACCACCAACACACTCGTTGTCCCCTAGAGAGGTGTGTGTCTGGAAGTGGGAGGAAGCGTAACGGACGTGCTATACACTTAACTCCAAGAAACAACGCTGTGGAGGTGCGGTCCTTCGACTGCCCTTCCTCTTTGCTAAGGAACGAAGCGGCTTGAAGCCAAGTGTGAAAGGAAACGGAGGGCAAGGAAGGGTGATATACCTCACTCGCGGCACAACTTCTGATGGAGGGCTTTTCTCAACGAACAGCATGTGTCACGAAGATAGAAGGGTTTGCGAAAGTATGTGACTTCGCCAAAGGAAAGGCATACACGAATCTCGGCGAACCACGTCTGTGTCGATCGCGACTTCGAGCTTCCATCTGGGTTCCCGAGGAATCCATAGTCACATAATGTCTGTGTGGTATCCTACTGCAGAAACACCACTGCAGAGAAACCGTGCGTCTACTATCACCTTCCCTGAAACTGGTAGACTTTTGCAATGGAAGTGGGAAATCGCAAGGAATGTGCCCCGTGCCTGTGCCACGGAAGTAACTAGTGTAAATGTCTGTCGCGATTCGAATCCTGTTCCGTGAGAAGCGTTTCCAAGAGTATGAGAGAGAGCAGATGGAAAAGGTCATGGTTTGAAGCGTGAGAAGGAGACCCGTCAGGAAAGCCATACACGTAAGTCGGGGAAGCACTTTCGCGTGACATGGTGAAGGCATCTAGAATGTGCCCTGTGACGGTGCTCGAGAAACCACTTGTGAAGAAGGCTTCCCTCAACTGCCGTATCGTTTCCGTAGGAGGAAACTGTTTTCCGTAGTGGGTGTGAAGGCATAAGGGACGTAGACGAGACTTCGCTCTCCGCTTCGAAGGTGCCTGCCGTCGTTACACGAAGAAGGATGTGTATGGAAATGGATGACTGCGGAAGCATAAGGAAGATGGCATGCGTTTGTTTAACTCTAAGAACAAGTCTCGAGGGTTCCCGTCCTTCGACTACCATCTCTTCTCGTAAGGATGCGAAGCCGCTCCTTAAACCTCGTGTGAACGAAAAGAGATGGAACGCGCGATACCGCACAGTGAGGAACACGTTGTGCGGAGGGTTTCTCTCCATTACGTCCTGTGTCATGGAGGTGGATGGGTCTTGCAATGTACGTGGGCTAGCCTCAGTAGCAGTAGTAGCCTGACACTGAATTCTGAGAAACAAGGCCATGTCAAACAGGCTTTCGCGCTAACATCGTGGTGCTTGAAGAAAGAAGCCTTTGGAGACATGTGCGTTGCTATATAAGGTAGGCGTCTTACACTCACCTCTCACGAAACCAAACTGTAGGGAACTAGTCTTTCCACTACCGCCTCCGGGGAAGAAGTTGGAAGAACTTTCCGACGTTCAAAGTGAAGGCACAAATGCTGGGCCGTCTACCACTGTTTGAGAGAGGAGTTGTGTCTCAAGCTCCTGTCAACCCAGATCTTGCTTCGGGAAGGGAGAAGCGTTTTCAGGACTTCGTGTGAAAGCGTAAGGACAATGCCATAGGCTGAATGGTGAAGGAAAATGTGGGTCGAATGCGACCACCAACTAACAAGTTGTCCCCTAGGGAGGTGTGTGTCTGGAAATGGGAGGAAGCGTAAGGAACGAGCTGTACACTTAAGTCTAAGAGACAATGCTGTGGAGGAGCGGTCCTTCGACTCCCCGCCTCCTTTCCTAAGGATCGAAGCAGCTTGACGCCGAGTGTGAACGGAAGCAGAGGAAAAGCCTGCTATACCTTACTCGTGGAACCACTTTGTATGGAGGGCTTCTCTCAATGAACACCACGGCTCACGACGCTAGAAGGGTTTTCAAACGTACGTGAGTTCGCCAAAGGAAAGCCACAGACTACACTGTGCGAAACAAGTCTGTGTCAAACCGCGCCTTCGAGCTTCCATCTGGCTTCACGGGGAAAACCTAGTCACAACATGAACGTGTGGAACCCTAAACAGGCGGCGTGCACGTCGGTCTGAAGAAACACCACTGCAGAGAAACCGTGTTTCTCCCAACCTCTTCCCTGAAAATGGTAGTCTATTCCAAGGTAAGTGTGACAGCGCAAGGCATGTGCCCCATGCCTGCGCCACGGAAATAAGGAGTGGAGATTGTCTCTCCCGGTTCAAACCTTGTTCCGTGAGAAATGTTTTCAAGAGTGCGAGAGAGAGCAGAGGGAAAAGGTCACGCCTTTAAGTCTGAGAAGGAAACCCTGGAAAGCCGTACGCCTACGTATGAGCGGCATTCTGGCGCGAACGTGTGAAGGCATAAAGAATGTGTCCTGGGACGGTGCTTGACAAACCCCTTGTGAAGAAGTCTTCCCTCAGCTATCATATGGTTTCAGGAAGATAAAAGTGTTTTCCGCCGTGGGCGTGAAGGCACGAGGGACGTGCCCTAGAGTGAGCTGTCCGTTTCGAATGTGCCGCCCGTCGTTCCACGAAGAAGGGTGAGTATGGAAATGTATGATGTGAGGAAGCATAGGGAAGATTGCCTACGGGTGTTTAACTCTAAGGACAAATCTAGAGGGTTGCCGTCCGTCGACGACCAGCTCTTTCCCTACGGATGGAAGCGCCGTGTTAAAGCTTAGGGCGAGAGAAAAGAGACGGAATGCGAGATACACCACAGTGGGGAACACGTTGTGTGGAGGGCTTCTCTCCACCAAAGTCTCGGGTCACGAATTTGGAAGGGCCTTCAAATGTACGTGAGCTAGCGTCAGCAGAGCCTTCCACTGAACTCAGAGAAACGAGGCCGCGTCAAACATGATTTGGTGCTAACCCCTTGGTTCGCGAAGCGCGAAGCCTTTTGAGATATGTGTGTGAGGGTCTTGCACTCACCTCTCAAGAAACAAAACGGTAGAGCAATAGTCTTCCCACTACCATCTACAGGGAAGAAGACGGAGGAAATGTCCCACGTTAAACGTGAAGGCGCAAGTTACTGTGCCATAGAGCCCTGCTTGGGAAAGAACTTGTGTCGAAAGCTTCTCCCAACTCAGATCTTGTTTCGGGAAGATAGAAGCGCTGTCGGTACTTTGTGTGGAAACACAAGGAAAATGCCACACGCTGAATTGTGAAGAGAAATGTGGGTCGAACGTGACCACCAACACACTCGTTGTCCCCTAGAGAGGTGTGTGTCTGGAAGTGGGAGGAAGCGTAACGGACGTGCTATACACTTAACTCCAAGAAACAACGCTGTGGAGGTGCGGTCCTTCGACTGCCCTTCCTCTTTGCTAAGGAACGAAGCGGCTTGAAGCCAAGTGTGAAAGGAAACGGAGGGCAAGGAAGGGTGATATACCTCACTCGCGGCACAACTTCTGATGGAGGGCTTTTCTCAACGAACAGCATGTGTCACGAAGATAGAAGGGTTTGCGAAATTATGTGACTTCGCCAAAGGAAAGGCATACACGAATCTCGGCGAACCACGTCTGTGTCGATCGCGACTTCGAGCTTCCATCTGGGTTCCCGAGGAATCCATAGTCACATAATGTCTGTGTGGTATCCTACTGCAGAAACACCACTGCAGAGAAACCGTGCGTCTACTATCACCTTCCCTGAAACTGGTAGACTTTTGCAATGGAAGTGGGAAATCGCAAGGAATGTGCCCCGTGCCTGTGCCACGGAAGTAACTAGTGTAAATGTCTGTCGCGATTCGAATCCTGTTCCGTGAGAAGCGTTTCCAAGAGTATGAGAGAGAGCAGATGGAAAAGGTCATGGTTTGAAGCGTGAGAAGGAGACCCGTCAGGAAAGCCATACACGTAAGTCGGGGAAGCACTTTCGCGTGACATGGTGAAGGCATCTAGAATGTGCCCTGTGACGGTGCTCGAGAAACCACTTGTGAAGAAGGCTTCCCTCAACTGCCGTATCGTTTCCGTAGGAGGAAACTGTTTTCCGTAGTGGGTGTGAAGGCATAAGGGACGTAGACGAGACTTCGCTCTCCGCTTCGAAGGTGCCTGCCGTCGTTACACGAAGAAGGATGTGTATGGAAATGGATGACTGCGGAAGCATAAGGAAGATGGCATGCGTTTGTTTAACTCTAAGAACAAGTCTCGAGGGTTCCCGTCCTTCGACTACCATCTCTTCTCGTAAGGATGCGAAGCCGCTCCTTAAACCTCGTGTGAACGAAAAGAGATGGAACGCGCGATACCGCACAGTGAGGAACACGTTGTGCGGAGGGTTTCTCTCCATTACGTCCTGTGTCATGGAGGTGGATGGGTCTTGCAATGTACGTGGGCTAGCCTCAGTAGCAGTAGTAGCCTGACACTGAATTCTGAGAAACAAGGCCATGTCAAACAGGCTTTCGCGCTAACATCGTGGTGCTTGAAGAAAGAAGCCTTTGGAGACATGTGCGTTGCTATATAAGGTAGGCGTCTTACACTCACCTCTCACGAAACCAAACTGTAGGGAACTAGTCTTTCCACTACCGCCTCCGGGGAAGAAGTTGGAAGAACTTTCCGACGTTCAAAGTGAAGGCACAAATGCTGGGCCGTCTACCACTGTTTGAGAGAGGAGTTGTGTCTCAAGCTCCTGTCAACCCAGATCTTGCTTCGGGAAGGGAGAAGCGTTTTCAGGACTTCGTGTGAAAGCGTAAGGACAATGCCATAGGCTGAATGGTGAAGGAAAATGTGGGTCGAATGCGACCACCAACTAACAAGTTGTCCCCTAGGGAGGTGTGTGTCTGGAAATGGGAGGAAGCGTAAGGAACGAGCTGTACACTTAAGTCTAAGAGACAATGCTGTGGAGGAGCGGTCCTTCGACTCCCCGCCTCCTTTCCTAAGGATCGAAGCAGCTTGACGCCGAGTGTGAACGGAAGCAGAGGAAAAGCCTGCTATACCTTACTCGTGGAACCACTTTGTATGGAGGGCTTCTCTCAATGAACACCACGGCTCACGACGCTAGAAGGGTTTTCAAACGTACGTGAGTTCGCCAAAGGAAAGCCACAGACTACACTGTGCGAAACAAGTCTGTGTCAAACCGCGCCTTCGAGCTTCCATCTGGCTTCACGGGGAAAACCTAGTCACAACATGAACGTGTGGAACCCTAAACAGGCGGCGTGCACGTCGGTCTGAAGAAACACGACTGCAGAGAAACCGTGTTTCTCCCAACCTCTTCCCTGAAAATGGTAGTCTATTCCAAGGTAAGTGTGACAGCGCAAGGCATGTGCCCCATGCCTGCGCCACGGAAATAAGGAGTGGAGATTGTCTCTCCCGGTTCAAACCTTGTTCCGTGAGAAATGTTTTCAAGAGTGCGAGAGAGAGCAGAGGGAAAAGGTCACGCCTTTAAGTCTGAGAAGGAAACCCTGGAAAGCCGTACGCCTACGTATGAGCGGCATTCTGGCGCGAACGTGTGAAGGCATAAAGAATGTGTCCTGGGACGGTGCTTGACAAACCCCTTGTGAAGAAGTCTTCCCTCAGCTATCATATGGTTTCAGGAAGATAAAAGTGTTTTCCGCCGTGGGCGTGAAGGCACGAGGGACGTGCCCTAGAGTGAGCTGTCCGTTTCGAATGTGCCGCCCGTCGTTCCACGAAGAAGGGTGAGTATGGAAATGTATGATGTGAGGAAGCATAGGGAAGATTGCCTACGGGTGTTTAACTCTAAGGACAAATCTAGAGGGTTGCCGTCCGTCGACGACCAGCTCTTTCCCTACGGATGGAAGCGCCGTGTTAAAGCTTAGGGCGAGAGAAAAGAGACGGAATGCGAGATACACCACAGTGGGGAACACGTTGTGTGGAGGGCTTCTCTCCACCAAAGTCTCGGGTCACGAATTTGGAAGGGCCTTCAAATGTACGTGAGCTAGCGTCAGCAGAGCCTTCCACTGAACTCAGAGAAACGAGGCCGCGTCAAACATGATTTGGTGCTAACCCCTTGGTTCGCGAAGCGCGAAGCCTTTTGAGATATGTGTGTGAGGGTCTTGCACTCACCTCTCAAGAAACAAAACGGTAGAGCAATAGTCTTCCCACTACCATCTACAGGGAAGAAGACGGAGGAAATGTCCCACGTTAAACGTGAAGGCGCAAGTTACTGTGCCATAGAGCCCTGCTTGGGAAAGAACTTGTGTCGAAAGCTTCTCCCAACTCAGATCTTGTTTCGGGAAGATAGAAGCGCTGTCGGTACTTTGTGTGGAAACACAAGGAAAATGCCACACGCTGAATTGTGAAGAGAAATGTGGGTCGAACGTGACCACCAACACACTCGTTGTCCCCTAGAGAGGTGTGTGTCTGGAAGTGGGAGGAAGCGTAACGGACGTGCTATACACTTAACTCCAAGAAACAACGCTGTGGAGGTGCGGTCCTTCGACTGCCCTTCCTCTTTGCTAAGGAACGAAGCGGCTTGAAGCCAAGTGTGAAAGGAAACGGAGGGCAAGGAAGGGTGATATACCTCACTCGCGGCACAACTTCTGATGGAGGGCTTTTCTCAACGAACAGCATGTGTCACGAAGATAGAAGGGTTTGCGAAAGTATGTGACTTCGCCAAAGGAAAGGCATACACGAATCTCGGCGAACCACGTCTGTGTCGATCGCGACTTCGAGCTTCCATCTGGGTTCCCGAGGAATCCATAGTCACATAATGTCTGTGTGGTATCCTACTGCAGAAACACCACTGCAGAGAAACCGTGCGTCTACTATCACCTTCCCTGAAACTGGTAGACTTTTGCAATGGAAGTGGGAAATCGCAAGGAATGTGCCCCGTGCCTGTGCCACGGAAGTAACTAGTGTAAATGTCTGTCGCGATTCGAATCCTGTTCCGTGAGAAGCGTTTCCAAGAGTATGAGAGAGAGCAGATGGAAAAGGTCATGGTTTGAAGCGTGAGAAGGAGACCCGTCAGGAAAGCCATACACGTAAGTCGGGGAAGCACTTTCGCGTGACATGGTGAAGGCATCTAGAATGTGCCCTGTGACGGTGCTCGAGAAACCACTTGTGAAGAAGGCTTCCCTCAACTGCCGTATCGTTTCCGTAGGAGGAAACTGTTTTCCGTAGTGGGTGTGAAGGCATAAGGGACGTAGACGAGACTTCGCTCTCCGCTTCGAAGGTGCCTGCCGTCGTTACACGAAGAAGGATGTGTATGGAAATGGATGACTGCGGAAGCATAAGGAAGATGGCATGCGTTTGTTTAACTCTAAGAACAAGTCTCGAGGGTTCCCGTCCTTCGACTACCATCTCTTCTCGTAAGGATGCGAAGCCGCTCCTTAAACCTCGTGTGAACGAAAAGAGATGGAACGCGCGATACCGCACAGTGAGGAACACGTTGTGCGGAGGGTTTCTCTCCATTACGTCCTGTGTCATGGAGGTGGATGGGTCTTGCAATGTACGTGGGCTAGCCTCAGTAGCAGTAGTAGCCTGACACTGAATTCTGAGAAACAAGGCCATGTCAAACAGGCTTTCGCGCTAACATCGTGGTGCTTGAAGAAAGAAGCCTTTGGAGACATGTGCGTTGCTATATAAGGTAGGCGTCTTACACTCACCTCTCACGAAACCAAACTGTAGGGAACTAGTCTTTCCACTACCGCCTCCGGGGAAGAAGTTGGAAGAACTTTCCGACGTTCAAAGTGAAGGCACAAATGCTGGGCCGTCTACCACTGTTTGAGAGAGGAGTTGTGTCTCAAGCTCCTGTCAACCCAGATCTTGCTTCGGGAAGGGAGAAGCGTTTTCAGGACTTCGTGTGAAAGCGTAAGGACAATGCCATAGGCTGAATGGTGAAGGAAAATGTGGGTCGAATGCGACCACCAACTAACAAGTTGTCCCCTAGGGAGGTGTGTGTCTGGAAATGGGAGGAAGCGTAAGGAACGAGCTGTACACTTAAGTCTAAGAGACAATGCTGTGGAGGAGCGGTCCTTCGACTCCCCGCCTCCTTTCCTAAGGATCGAAGCAGCTTGACGCCGAGTGTGAACGGAAGCAGAGGAAAAGCCTGCTATACCTTACTCGTGGAACCACTTTGTATGGAGGGCTTCTCTCAATGAACACCACGGCTCACGACGCTAGAAGGGTTTTCAAACGTACGTGAGTTCGCCAAAGGAAAGCCACAGACTACACTGTGCGAAACAAGTCTGTGTCAAACCGCGCCTTCGAGCTTCCATCTGGCTTCACGGGGAAAACCTAGTCACAACATGAACGTGTGGAACCCTAAACAGGCGGCGTGCACGTCGGTCTGAAGAAACACCACTGCAGAGAAACCGTGTTTCTACCAACCTCTTCCCTGAAAATGGTAGTCTATTCCAAGGTAAGTGTGACAGCGCAAGGCATGTGCCCCATGCCTGCGCCACGGAAATAAGGAGTGGAGATTGTCTCTCCCGGTTCAAACCTTGTTCCGTGAGAAATGTTTTCAAGAGTGCGAGAGAGAGCAGAGGGAAAAGGTCACGCCTTTAAGTCTGAGAAGGAAACCCTGGAAAGCCGTACGCCTACGTATGAGCGGCATTCTGGCGCGAACGTGTGAAGGCATAAAGAATGTGTCCTGGGACGGTGCTTGACAAACCCCTTGTGAAGAAGTCTTCCCTCAGCTATCATATGGTTTCAGGAAGATAAAAGTGTTTTCCGCCGTGGGCGTGAAGGCACGAGGGACGTGCCCTAGAGTGAGCTGTCCGTTTCGAATGTGCCGCCCGTCGTTCCACGAAGAAGGGTGAGTATGGAAATGTATGATGTGAGGAAGCATAGGGAAGATTGCCTACGGGTGTTTAACTCTACGGACAAATCTAGAGGGTTGCCGTCCGTCGACGACCAGCTCTTTCCCTACGGATGGAAGCGCCGTGTTAAAGCTTAGGGCGAGAGAAAAGAGACGGAATGCGAGATACACCACAGTGGGGAACACGTTGTGTGGAGGGCTTCTCTCCACCAAAGTCTCGGGTCACGAATTTGGAAGGGCCTTCAAATGTACGTGAGCTAGCGTCAGCAGAGCCTTCCACTGAACTCAGAGAAACGAGGCCGCGTCAAACATGATTTGGTGCTAACCCCTTGGTTCGCGAAGCGCGAAGCCTTTTGAGATATGTGTGTGAGGGTCTTGCACTCACCTCTCAAGAAACAAAACGGTAGAGCAATAGTCTTCCCACTACCATCTACAGGGAAGAAGACGGAGGAAATGTCCCACGTTAAACGTGAAGGCGCAAGTTACTGTGCCATAGAGCCCTGCTTGGGAAAGAACTTGTGTCGAAAGCTTCTCCCAACTCAGATCTTGTTTCGGGAAGATAGAAGCGCTGTCGGTACTTTGTGTGGAAACACAAGGAAAATGCCACACGCTGAATTGTGAAGAGAAATGTGGGTCGAACGTGACCACCAACACACTCGTTGTCCCCTAGAGAGGTGTGTGTCTGGAAGTGGGAGGAAGCGTAACGGACGTGCTATACACTTAACTCCAAGAAACAACGCTGTGGAGGTGCGGTCCTTCGACTGCCCTTCTTCTTTGCTAAGGAACGAAGCGGCTTGAAGCCAAGTGTGAAAGGAAACGGAGGGCAAGGAAGGGTGATATACCTCACTCGCGGCACAACTTCTGATGGAGGGCTTTTCTCAACGAACAGCATGTGTCACGAAGATAGAAGGGTTTGCGAAAGTATGTGACTTCGCCAAAGGAAAGGCATACACGAATCTCGGCGAACCACGTCTGTGTCGATCGCGACTTCGAGCTTCCATCTGGGTTCCCGAGGAATCCATAGTCACATAATGTCTGTGTGGTATCCTACTGCAGAAACACCACTGCAGAGAAACCGTGCGTCTACTATCACCTTCCCTGAAACTGGTAGACTTTTGCAATGGAAGTGGGAAATCGCAAGGAATGTGCCCCGTGCCTGTGCCACGGAAGTAACTAGTGTAAATGTCTGTCGCGATTGGAATCCTGTTCCGTGAGAAGCGTTTCCAAGAGTATGAGAGAGAGCAGATGGAAAAGGTCATGGTTTGAAGCGTGAGAAGGAGACCCGTCAGGAAAGCCATACACGTAAGTCGGGGAAGCACTTTCGCGTCACATGCTGAAGGCATCTAGAATGTGCCCTGTGACGGTGCTCGAGAAACCACTTGTGAAGAAGGCTTCCCTCAACTGCCGTATCGTTTCCGTAGGAGGAAACTGTTTTCCGTAGTGGGTGTGAAGGCATAAGGGACGTAGACGAGACTTCGCTCTCCGCTTCGAAGGTGCCTGCCGTCGTTACACGAAGAAGGATGTGTATGGAAATGGATGACTGCGGAAGCATAAGGAAGATGGCATGCGTTTGTTTAACTCTAAGAACAAGTCTCGAGGGTTCCCGTCCTTCGACTACCATCTCTTCTCGTAAGGATGCGAAGCCGCTCCTTAAACCTCGTGTGAACGAAAAGAGATGGAACGCGCGATACCGCACAGTGAGGAACACGTTGTGCGGAGGGTTTCTCTCCATTACGTCCTGTGTCATGGAGGTGGATGGGTCTTGCAATGTACGTGGGCTAGCCTCAGTAGCAGTAGTAGCCTGACACTGAATTCTGAGAAACAAGGCCATGTCAAACAGGCTTTCGCGCTAACATCGTGGTGCTTGAAGAAAGAAGCCTTTGGAGACATGTGCGTTGCTATATAAGGTAGGCGTCTTACACTCACCTCTCACGAAACCAAACTGTAGGGAACTAGTCTTTCCACTACCGCCTCCGGGGAAGAAGTTGGAAGAACTTTCCGACGTTCAAAGTGAAGGCACAAATGCTGGGCCGTCTACCACTGTTTGAGAGAGGAGTTGTGTCTCAAGCTCCTGTCAACCCAGATCTTGCTTCGGGAAGGGAGAAGCGTTTTCAGGACTTCGTGTGAAAGCGTAAGGACAATGCCATAGGCTGAATGGTGAAGGAAAATGTGGGTCGAATGCGACCACCAACTAACAAGTTGTCCCCTAGGGAGGTGTGTGTCTGGAAATGGGAGGAAGCGTAAGGAACGAGCTGTACACTTAAGTCTAAGAGACAATGCTGTGGAGGAGCGGTCCTTCGACTCCCCGCCTCCTTTCCTAAGGATCGAAGCAGCTTGACGCCGAGTGTGAACGGAAGCAGAGGAAAAGCCTGCTATACCTTACTCGTGGAACCACTTTGTATGGAGGGCTTCTCTCAATGAACACCACGGCTCACGACGCTAGAAGGGTTTTCAAACGTACGTGAGTTCGCCAAAGGAAAGCCACAGACTACACTGTGCGAAACAAGTCTGTGTCAAACCGCGCCTTCGAGCTTCCATCTGGCTTCACGGGGAAAACCTAGTCACAACATGAACGTGTGGAACCCTAAACAGGCGGCGTGCACGTCGGTCTGAAGAAACACCACTGCAGAGAAACCGTGTTTCTCCCAACCTCTTCCCTGAAAATGGTAGTCTATTCCAAGGTAAGTGTGACAGCGCAAGGCATGTGCCCCATGCCTGCGCCACGGAAATAAGGAGTGGAGATTGTCTCTCCCGGTTCAAACCTTGTTCCGTGAGAAATGTTTTCAAGAGTGCGAGAGAGAGCAGAGGGAAAAGGTCACGCCTTTAAGTCTGAGAAGGAAACCCTGGAAAGCCGTACGCCTACGTATGAGCGGCATTCTGGCGCGAACGTGTGAAGGCATAAAGAATGTGTCCTGGGACGGTGCTTGACAAACCCCTTGTGAAGAAGTCTTCCCTCAGCTATCATATGGTTTCAGGAAGATAAAAGTGTTTTCCGCCGTGGGCGTGAAGGCACGAGGGACGTGCCCTAGAGTGAGCTGTCCGTTTCGAATGTGCCGCCCGTCGTTCCACGAAGAAGGGTGAGTATGGAAATGTATGATGTGAGGAAGCATAGGGAAGATTGCCTACGGGTGTTTAACTCTAAGGACAAATCTAGAGGGTTGCCGTCCGTCGACGACCAGCTCTTTCCCTACGGATGGAAGCGCCGTGTTAAAGCTTAGGGCGAGAGAAAAGAGACGGAATGCGAGATACACCACAGTGGGGAACACGTTGTGTGGAGGGCTTCTCTCCACCAAAGTCTCGGGTCACGAATTTGGAAGGGCCTTCAAATGTACGTGAGCTAGCGTCAGCAGAGCCTTCCACTGAACTCAGAGAAACGAGGCCGCGTCAAACATGATTTGGTGCTAACCCCTTGGTTCGCGAAGCGCGAAGCCTTTTGAGATATGTGTGTGAGGGTCTTGCACTCACCTCTCAAGAAACAAAACGGTAGAGCAATAGTCTTCCCACTACCATCTACAGGGAAGAAGACGGAGGAAATGTCCCACGTTAAACGTGAAGGCGCAAGTTACTGTGCCATAGAGCCCTGCTTGGGAAAGAACTTGTGTCGAAAGCTTCTCCCAACTCAGATCTTGTTTCGGGAAGATAGAAGCGCTGTCGGTACTTTGTGTGGAAACACAAGGAAAATGCCACACGCTGAATTGTGAAGAGAAATGTGGGTCGAACGTGACCACCAACACACTCGTTGTCCCCTAGAGAGGTGTGTGTCTGGAAGTGGGAGGAAGCGTAACGGACGTGCTATACACTTAACTCCAAGAAACAACGCTGTGGAGGTGCGGTCCTTCGACTGCCCTTCCTCTTTGCTAAGGAACGAAGCGGCTTGAAGCCAAGTGTGAAAGGAAACGGAGGGCAAGGAAGGGTGATATACCTCACTCGCGGCACAACTTCTGATGGAGGGCTTTTCTCAACGAACAGCATGTGTCACGAAGATAGAAGGGTTTGCGAAATTATGTGACTTCGCCAAAGGAAAGGCATACACGAATCTCGGCGAACCACGTCTGTGTCGATCGCGACTTCGAGCTTCCATCTGGGTTCCCGAGGAATCCATAGTCACATAATGTCTGTGTGGTATCCTACTGCAGAAACACCACTGCAGAGAAACCGTGCGTCTACTATCACCTTCCCTGAAACTGGTAGACTTTTGCAATGGAAGTGGGAAATCGCAAGGAATGTGCCCCGTGCCTGTGCCACGGAAGTAACTAGTGTAAATGTCTGTCGCGATTCGAATCCTGTTCCGTGAGAAGCGTTTCCAAGAGTATGAGAGAGAGCAGATGGAAAAGGTCATGGTTTGAAGCGTGAGAAGGAGACCCGTCAGGAAAGCCATACACGTAAGTCGGGGAAGCACTTTCGCGTGACATGGTGAAGGCATCTAGAATGTGCCCTGTGACGGTGCTCGAGAAACCACTTGTGAAGAAGGCTTCCCTCAACTGCCGTATCGTTTCCGTAGGAGGAAACTGTTTTCCGTAGTGGGTGTGAAGGCATAAGGGACGTAGACGAGACTTCGCTCTCCGCTTCGAAGGTGCCTGCCGTCGTTACACGAAGAAGGATGTGTATGGAAATGGATGACTGCGGAAGCATAAGGAAGATGGCATGCGTTTGTTTAACTCTAAGAACAAGTCTCGAGGGTTCCCGTCCTTCGACTACCATCTCTTCTCGTAAGGATGCGAAGCCGCTCCTTAAACCTCGTGTGAACGAAAAGAGATGGAACGCGCGATACCGCACAGTGAGGAACACGTTGTGCGGAGGGTTTCTCTCCATTACGTCCTGTGTCATGGAGGTGGATGGGTCTTGCAATGTACGTGGGCTAGCCTCAGTAGCAGTAGTAGCCTGACACTGAATTCTGAGAAACAAGGCCATGTCAAACAGGCTTTCGCGCTAACATCGTGGTGCTTGAAGAAAGAAGCCTTTGGAGACATGTGCGTTGCTATATAAGGTAGGCGTCTTACACTCACCTCTCACGAAACCAAACTGTAGGGAACTAGTCTTTCCACTACCGCCTCCGGGGAAGAAGTTGGAAGAACTTTCCGACGTTCAAAGTGAAGGCACAAATGCTGGGCCGTCTACCACTGTTTGAGAGAGGAGTTGTGTCTCAAGCTCCTGTCAACCCAGATCTTGCTTCGGGAAGGGAGAAGCGTTTTCAGGACTTCGTGTGAAAGCGTAAGGACAATGCCATAGGCTGAATGGTGAAGGAAAATGTGGGTCGAATGCGACCACCAACTAACAAGTTGTCCCCTAGGGAGGTGTGTGTCTGGAAATGGGAGGAAGCGTAAGGAACGAGCTGTACACTTAAGTCTAAGAGACAATGCTGTGGAGGAGCGGTCCTTCGACTCCCCGCCTCCTTTCCTAAGGATCGAAGCAGCTTGACGCCGAGTGTGAACGGAAGCAGAGGAAAAGCCTGCTATACCTTACTCGTGGAACCACTTTGTATGGAGGGCTTCTCTCAATGAACACCACGGCTCACGACGCTAGAAGGGTTTTCAAACGTACGTGAGTTCGCCAAAGGAAAGCCACAGACTACACTGTGCGAAACAAGTCTGTGTCAAACCGCGCCTTCGAGCTTCCATCTGGCTTCACGGGGAAAACCTAGTCACAACATGAACGTGTGGAACCCTAAACAGGCGGCGTGCACGTCGGTCTGAAGAAACACGACTGCAGAGAAACCGTGTTTCTCCCAACCTCTTCCCTGAAAATGGTAGTCTATTCCAAGGTAAGTGTGACAGCGCAAGGCATGTGCCCCATGCCTGCGCCACGGAAATAAGGAGTGGAGATTGTCTCTCCCGGTTCAAACCTTGTTCCGTGAGAAATGTTTTCAAGAGTGCGAGAGAGAGCAGAGGGAAAAGGTCACGCCTTTAAGTCTGAGAAGGAAACCCTGGAAAGCCGTACGCCTACGTATGAGCGGCATTCTGGCGCGAACGTGTGAAGGCATAAAGAATGTGTCCTGGGACGGTGCTTGACAAACCCCTTGTGAAGAAGTCTTCCCTCAGCTATCATATGGTTTCAGGAAGATAAAAGTGTTTTCCGCCGTGGGCGTGAAGGCACGAGGGACGTGCCCTAGAGTGAGCTGTCCGTTTCGAATGTGCCGCCCGTCGTTCCACGAAGAAGGGTGAGTATGGAAATGTATGATGTGAGGAAGCATAGGGAAGATTGCCTACGGGTGTTTAACTCTAAGGACAAATCTAGAGGGTTGCCGTCCGTCGACGACCAGCTCTTTCCCTACGGATGGAAGCGCCGTGTTAAAGCTTAGGGCGAGAGAAAAGAGACGGAATGCGAGATACACCACAGTGGGGAACACGTTGTGTGGAGGGCTTCTCTCCACCAAAGTCTCGGGTCACGAATTTGGAAGGGCCTTCAAATGTACGTGAGCTAGCGTCAGCAGAGCCTTCCACTGAACTCAGAGAAACGAGGCCGCGTCAAACATGATTTGGTGCTAACCCCTTGGTTCGCGAAGCGCGAAGCCTTTTGAGATATGTGTGTGAGGGTCTTGCACTCACCTCTCAAGAAACAAAACGGTAGAGCAATAGTCTTCCCACTACCATCTACAGGGAAGAAGACGGAGGAAATGTCCCACGTTAAACGTGAAGGCGCAAGTTACTGTGCCATAGAGCCCTGCTTGGGAAAGAACTTGTGTCGAAAGCTTCTCCCAACTCAGATCTTGTTTCGGGAAGATAGAAGCGCTGTCGGTACTTTGTGTGGAAACACAAGGAAAATGCCACACGCTGAATTGTGAAGAGAAATGTGGGTCGAACGTGACCACCAACACACTCGTTGTCCCCTAGAGAGGTGTGTGTCTGGAAGTGGGAGGAAGCGTAACGGACGTGCTATACACTTAACTCCAAGAAACAACGCTGTGGAGGTGCGGTCCTTCGACTGCCCTTCCTCTTTGCTAAGGAACGAAGCGGCTTGAAGCCAAGTGTGAAAGGAAACGGAGGGCAAGGAAGGGTGATATACCTCACTCGCGGCACAACTTCTGATGGAGGGCTTTTCTCAACGAACAGCATGTGTCACGAAGATAGAAGGGTTTGCGAAAGTATGTGACTTCGCCAAAGGAAAGGCATACACGAATCTCGGCGAACCACGTCTGTGTCGATCGCGACTTCGAGCTTCCATCTGGGTTCCCGAGGAATCCATAGTCACATAATGTCTGTGTGGTATCCTACTGCAGAAACACCACTGCAGAGAAACCGTGCGTCTACTATCACCTTCCCTGAAACTGGTAGACTTTTGCAATGGAAGTGGGAAATCGCAAGGAATGTGCCCCGTGCCTGTGCCACGGAAGTAACTAGTGTAAATGTCTGTCGCGATTCGAATCCTGTTCCGTGAGAAGCGTTTCCAAGAGTATGAGAGAGAGCAGATGGAAAAGGTCATGGTTTGAAGCGTGAGAAGGAGACCCGTCAGGAAAGCCATACACGTAAGTCGGGGAAGCACTTTCGCGTGACATGGTGAAGGCATCTAGAATGTGCCCTGTGACGGTGCTCGAGAAACCACTTGTGAAGAAGGCTTCCCTCAACTGCCGTATCGTTTCCGTAGGAGGAAACTGTTTTCCGTAGTGGGTGTGAAGGCATAAGGGACGTAGACGAGACTTCGCTCTCCGCTTCGAAGGTGCCTGCCGTCGTTACACGAAGAAGGATGTGTATGGAAATGGATGACTGCGGAAGCATAAGGAAGATGGCATGCGTTTGTTTAACTCTAAGAACAAGTCTCGAGGGTTCCCGTCCTTCGACTACCATCTCTTCTCGTAAGGATGCGAAGCCGCTCCTTAAACCTCGTGTGAACGAAAAGAGATGGAACGCGCGATACCGCACAGTGAGGAACACGTTGTGCGGAGGGTTTCTCTCCATTACGTCCTGTGTCATGGAGGTGGATGGGTCTTGCAATGTACGTGGGCTAGCCTCAGTAGCAGTAGTAGCCTGACACTGAATTCTGAGAAACAAGGCCATGTCAAACAGGCTTTCGCGCTAACATCGTGGTGCTTGAAGAAAGAAGCCTTTGGAGACATGTGCGTTGCTATATAAGGTAGGCGTCTTACACTCACCTCTCACGAAACCAAACTGTAGGGAACTAGTCTTTCCACTACCGCCTCCGGGGAAGAAGTTGGAAGAACTTTCCGACGTTCAAAGTGAAGGCACAAATGCTGGGCCGTCTACCACTGTTTGAGAGAGGAGTTGTGTCTCAAGCTCCTGTCAACCCAGATCTTGCTTCGGGAAGGGAGAAGCGTTTTCAGGACTTCGTGTGAAAGCGTAAGGACAATGCCATAGGCTGAATGGTGAAGGAAAATGTGGGTCGAATGCGACCACCAACTAACAAGTTGTCCCCTAGGGAGGTGTGTGTCTGGAAATGGGAGGAAGCGTAAGGAACGAGCTGTACACTTAAGTCTAAGAGACAATGCTGTGGAGGAGCGGTCCTTCGACTCCCCGCCTCCTTTCCTAAGGATCGAAGCAGCTTGACGCCGAGTGTGAACGGAAGCAGAGGAAAAGCCTGCTATACCTTACTCGTGGAACCACTTTGTATGGAGGGCTTCTCTCAATGAACACCACGGCTCACGACGCTAGAAGGGTTTTCAAACGTACGTGAGTTCGCCAAAGGAAAGCCACAGACTACACTGTGCGAAACAAGTCTGTGTCAAACCGCGCCTTCGAGCTTCCATCTGGCTTCACGGGGAAAACCTAGTCACAACATGAACGTGTGGAACCCTAAACAGGCGGCGTGCACGTCGGTCTGAAGAAACACCACTGCAGAGAAACCGTGTTTCTACCAACCTCTTCCCTGAAAATGGTAGTCTATTCCAAGGTAAGTGTGACAGCGCAAGGCATGTGCCCCATGCCTGCGCCACGGAAATAAGGAGTGGAGATTGTCTCTCCCGGTTCAAACCTTGTTCCGTGAGAAATGTTTTCAAGAGTGCGAGAGAGAGCAGAGGGAAAAGGTCACGCCTTTAAGTCTGAGAAGGAAACCCTGGAAAGCCGTACGCCTACGTATGAGCGGCATTCTGGCGCGAACGTGTGAAGGCATAAAGAATGTGTCCTGGGACGGTGCTTGACAAACCCCTTGTGAAGAAGTCTTCCCTCAGCTATCATATGGTTTCAGGAAGATAAAAGTGTTTTCCGCCGTGGGCGTGAAGGCACGAGGGACGTGCCCTAGAGTGAGCTGTCCGTTTCGAATGTGCCGCCCGTCGTTCCACGAAGAAGGGTGAGTATGGAAATGTATGATGTGAGGAAGCATAGGGAAGATTGCCTACGGGTGTTTAACTCTACGGACAAATCTAGAGGGTTGCCGTCCGTCGACGACCAGCTCTTTCCCTACGGATGGAAGCGCCGTGTTAAAGCTTAGGGCGAGAGAAAAGAGACGGAATGCGAGATACACCACAGTGGGGAACACGTTGTGTGGAGGGCTTCTCTCCACCAAAGTCTCGGGTCACGAATTTGGAAGGGCCTTCAAATGTACGTGAGCTAGCGTCAGCAGAGCCTTCCACTGAACTCAGAGAAACGAGGCCGCGTCAAACATGATTTGGTGCTAACCCCTTGGTTCGCGAAGCGCGAAGCCTTTTGAGATATGTGTGTGAGGGTCTTGCACTCACCTCTCAAGAAACAAAACGGTAGAGCAATAGTCTTCCCACTACCATCTACAGGGAAGAAGACGGAGGAAATGTCCCACGTTAAACGTGAAGGCGCAAGTTACTGTGCCATAGAGCCCTGCTTGGGAAAGAACTTGTGTCGAAAGCTTCTCCCAACTCAGATCTTGTTTCGGGAAGATAGAAGCGCTGTCGGTACTTTGTGTGGAAACACAAGGAAAATGCCACACGCTGAATTGTGAAGAGAAATGTGGGTCGAACGTGACCACCAACACACTCGTTGTCCCCTAGAGAGGTGTGTGTCTGGAAGTGGGAGGAAGCGTAACGGACGTGCTATACACTTAACTCCAAGAAACAACGCTGTGGAGGTGCGGTCCTTCGACTGCCCTTCTTCTTTGCTAAGGAACGAAGCGGCTTGAAGCCAAGTGTGAAAGGAAACGGAGGGCAAGGAAGGGTGATATACCTCACTCGCGGCACAACTTCTGATGGAGGGCTTTTCTCAACGAACAGCATGTGTCACGAAGATAGAAGGGTTTGCGAAAGTATGTGACTTCGCCAAAGGAAAGGCATACACGAATCTCGGCGAACCACGTCTGTGTCGATCGCGACTTCGAGCTTCCATCTGGGTTCCCGAGGAATCCATAGTCACATAATGTCTGTGTGGTATCCTACTGCAGAAACACCACTGCAGAGAAACCGTGCGTCTACTATCACCTTCCCTGAAACTGGTAGACTTTTGCAATGGAAGTGGGAAATCGCAAGGAATGTGCCCCGTGCCTGTGCCACGGAAGTAACTAGTGTAAATGTCTGTCGCGATTGGAATCCTGTTCCGTGAGAAGCGTTTCCAAGAGTATGAGAGAGAGCAGATGGAAAAGGTCATGGTTTGAAGCGTGAGAAGGAGACCCGTCAGGAAAGCCATACACGTAAGTCGGGGAAGCACTTTCGCGTCACATGGTGAAGGCATCTAGAATGTGCCCTGTGACGGTGCTCGAGAAACCACTTGTGAAGAAGGCTTCCCTCAACTGCCGTATCGTTTCCGTAGGAGGAAACTGTTTTCCGTAGTGGGTGTGAAGGCATAAGGGACGTAGACGAGACTTCGCTCTCCGCTTCGAAGGTGCCTGCCGTCGTTACACGAAGAAGGATGTGTATGGAAATGGATGACTGCGGAAGCATAAGGAAGATGGCATGCGTTTGTTTAACTCTAAGAACAAGTCTCGAGGGTTCCCGTCCTTCGACTACCATCTCTTCTCGTAAGGATGCGAAGCCGCTCCTTAAACCTCGTGTGAACGAAAAGAGATGGAACGCGCGATACCGCACAGTGAGGAACACGTTGTGCGGAGGGTTTCTCTCCATTACGTCCTGTGTCATGGAGGTGGATGGGTCTTGCAATGTACGTGGGCTAGCCTCAGTAGCAGTAGTAGCCTGACACTGAATTCTGAGAAACAAGGCCATGTCAAACAGGCTTTCGCGCTAACATCGTGGTGCTTGAAGAAAGAAGCCTTTGGAGACATGTGCGTTGCTATATAAGGTAGGCGTCTTACACTCACCTCTCACGAAACCAAACTGTAGGGAACTAGTCTTTCCACTACCGCCTCCGGGGAAGAAGTTGGAAGAACTTTCCGACGTTCAAAGTGAAGGCACAAATGCTGGGCCGTCTACCACTGTTTGAGAGAGGAGTTGTGTCTCAAGCTCCTGTCAACCCAGATCTTGCTTCGGGAAGGGAGAAGCGTTTTCAGGACTTCGTGTGAAAGCGTAAGGACAATGCCATAGGCTGAATGGTGAAGGAAAATGTGGGTCGAATGCGACCACCAACTAACAAGTTGTCCCCTAGGGAGGTGTGTGTCTGGAAATGGGAGGAAGCGTAAGGAACGAGCTGTACACTTAAGTCTAAGAGACAATGCTGTGGAGGAGCGGTCCTTCGACTCCCCGCCTCCTTTCCTAAGGATCGAAGCAGCTTGACGCCGAGTGTGAACGGAAGCAGAGGAAAAGCCTGCTATACCTTACTCGTGGAACCACTTTGTATGGAGGGCTTCTCTCAATGAACACCACGGCTCACGACGCTAGAAGGGTTTTCAAACGTACGTGAGTTCGCCAAAGGAAAGCCACAGACTACACTGTGCGAAACAAGTCTGTGTCAAACCGCGCCTTCGAGCTTCCATCTGGCTTCACGGGGAAAACCTAGTCACAACATGAACGTGTGGAACCCTAAACAGGCGGCGTGCACGTCGGTCTGAAGAAACACCACTGCAGAGAAACCGTGTTTCTACCAACCTCTTCCCTGAAAATGGTAGTCTATTCCAAGGTAAGTGTGACAGCGCAAGGCATGTGCCCCATGCCTGCGCCACAGAAATAAGGAGTGGAGATTGTCTCTCCCGGTTCAAACCTTGTTCCGTGAGAAATGTTTTCAAGAGTGCGAGAGAGAGCAGAGGGAAAAGGTCACGCCTTTAAGTCTGAGAAGGAAACCCTGGAAAGCCGTACGCCTACGTATGAGCGGCATTCTGGCGCGAACGTGTGAAGGCATAAAGAATGTGTCCTGGGACGGTGCTTGACAAACCCCTTGTGAAGAAGTCTTCCCTCAGCTATCATATGGTTTCAGGAAGATAAAAGTGTTTTCCGCCGTGGGCGTGAAGGCACGAGGGACGTGCCCTAGAGTGAGCTGTCCGTTTCGAATGTGCCGCCCGTCGTTCCACGAAGAAGGGTGAGTATGGAAATGTATGATGTGAGGAAGCATAGGGAAGATTGCCTACGGGTGTTTAACTCTACGGACAAATCTAGAGGGTTGCCGTCCGTCGACGACCAGCTCTTTCCCTACGGATGGAAGCGCCGTGTTAAAGCTTAGGGCGAGAGAAAAGAGACGGAATGCGAGATACACCACAGTGGGGAACACGTTGTGTGGAGGGCTTCTCTCCACCAAAGTCTCGGGTCACGAATTTGGAAGGGCCTTCAAATGTACGTGAGCTAGCGTCAGCAGAGCCTTCCACTGAACTCAGAGAAACGAGGCCGCGTCAAACATGATTTGGTGCTAACCCCTTGGTTCGCGAAGCGCGAAGCCTTTTGAGATATGTGTGTGAGGGTCTTGCACTCACCTCTCAAGAAACAAAACGGTAGAGCAATAGTCTTCCCACTACCATCTACAGGGAAGAAGACGGAGGAAATGTCCCACGTTAAACGTGAAGGCGCAAGTTACTGTGCCATAGAGCCCTGCTTGGGAAAGAACTTGTGTCGAAAGCTTCTCCCAACTCAGATCTTGTTTCGGGAAGATAGAAGCGCTGTCGGTACTTTGTGTGGAAACACAAGGAAAATGCCACACGCTGAATTGTGAAGAGAAATGTGGGTCGAACGTGACCACCAACACACTCGTTGTCCCCTAGAGAGGTGTGTGTCTGGAAGTGGGAGGAAGCGTAACGGACGTGCTATACACTTAACTCCAAGAAACAACGCTGTGGAGGTGCGGTCCTTCGACTGCCCTTCCTCTTTGCTAAGGAACGAAGCGGCTTGAAGCCAAGTGTGAAAGGAAACGGAGGGCAAGGAAGGGTGATATACCTCACTCGCGGCACAACTTCTGATGGAGGGCTTTTCTCAACGAACAGCATGTGTCACGAAGATAGAAGGGTTTGCGAAAGTATGTGACTTCGCCAAAGGAAAGGCATACACGAATCTCGGCGAACCACGTCTGTGTCGATCGCGACTTCGAGCTTCCATCTGGGTTCCCGAGGAATCCATAGTCACATAATGTCTGTGTGGTATCCTACTGCAGAAACACCACTGCAGAGAAACCGTGCGTCTACTATCACCTTCCCTGAAACTGGTAGACTTTTGCAATGGAAGTGGGAAATCGCAAGGAATGTGCCCCGTGCCTGTGCCACGGAAGTAACTAGTGTAAATGTCTGTCGCGATTCGAATCCTGTTCCGTGAGAAGCGTTTCCAAGAGTATGAGAGAGAGCAGATGGAAAAGGTCATGGTTTGAAGCGTGAGAAGGAGACCCGTCAGGAAAGCCATACACGTAAGTCGGGGAAGCACTTTCGCGTGACATGGTGAAGGCATCTAGAATGTGCCCTGTGACGGTGCTCGAGAAACCACTTGTGAAGAAGGCTTCCCTCAACTGCCGTATCGTTTCCGTAGGAGGAAACTGTTTTCCGTAGTGGGTGTGAAGGCATAAGGGACGTAGACGAGACTTCGCTCTCCGCTTCGAAGGTGCCTGCCGTCGTTACACGAAGAAGGATGTGTATGGAAATGGATGACTGCGGAAGCATAAGGAAGATGGCATGCGTTTGTTTAACTCTAAGAACAAGTCTCGAGGGTTCCCGTCCTTCGACTACCATCTCTTCTCGTAAGGATGCGAAGCCGCTCCTTAAACCTCGTGTGAACGAAAAGAGATGGAACGCGCGATACCGCACAGTGAGGAACACGTTGTGCGGAGGGTTTCTCTCCATTACGTCCTGTGTCATGGAGGTGGATGGGTCTTGCAATGTACGTGGGCTAGCCTCAGTAGCAGTAGTAGCCTGACACTGAATTCTGAGAAACAAGGCCATGTCAAACAGGCTTTCGCGCTAACATCGTGGTGCTTGAAGAAAGAAGCCTTTGGAGACATGTGCGTTGCTATATAAGGTAGGCGTCTTACACTCACCTCTCACGAAACCAAACTGTAGGGAACTAGTCTTTCCACTACCGCCTCCGGGGAAGAAGTTGGAAGAACTTTCCGACGTTCAAAGTGAAGGCACAAATGCTGGGCCGTCTACCACTGTTTGAGAGAGGAGTTGTGTCTCAAGCTCCTGTCAACCCAGATCTTGCTTCGGGAAGGGAGAAGCGTTTTCAGGACTTCGTGTGAAAGCGTAAGGACAATGCCATAGGCTGAATGGTGAAGGAAAATGTGGGTCGAATGCGACCACCAACTAACAAGTTGTCCCCTAGGGAGGTGTGTGTCTGGAAATGGGAGGAAGCGTAAGGAACGAGCTGTACACTTAAGTCTAAGAGACAATGCTGTGGAGGAGCGGTCCTTCGACTCCCCGCCTCCTTTCCTAAGGATCGAAGCAGCTTGACGCCGAGTGTGAACGGAAGCAGAGGAAAAGCCTGCTATACCTTACTCGTGGAACCACTTTGTATGGAGGGCTTCTCTCAATGAACACCACGGCTCACGACGCTAGAAGGGTTTTCAAACGTACGTGAGTTCGCCAAAGGAAAGCCACAGACTACACTGTGCGAAACAAGTCTGTGTCAAACCGCGCCTTCGAGCTTCCATCTGGCTTCACGGGGAAAACCTAGTCACAACATGAACGTGTGGAACCCTAAACAGGCGGCGTGCACGTCGGTCTGAAGAAACACCACTGCAGAGAAACCGTGTTTCTACCAACCTCTTCCCTGAAAATGGTAGTCTATTCCAAGGTAAGTGTGACAGCGCAAGGCATGTGCCCCATGCCTGCGCCACGGAAATAAGGAGTGGAGATTGTCTCTCCCGGTTCAAACCTTGTTCCGTGAGAAATGTTTTCAAGAGTGCGAGAGAGAGCAGAGGGAAAAGGTCACGCCTTTAAGTCTGAGAAGGAAACCCTGGAAAGCCGTACGCCTACGTATGAGCGGCATTCTGGCGCGAACGTGTGAAGGCATAAAGAATGTGTCCTGGGACGGTGCTTGACAAACCCCTTGTGAAGAAGTCTTCCCTCAGCTATCATATGGTTTCAGGAAGATAAAAGTGTTTTCCGCCGTGGGCGTGAAGGCACGAGGGACGTGCCCTAGAGTGAGCTGTCCGTTTCGAATGTGCCGCCCGTCGTTCCACGAAGAAGGGTGAGTATGGAAATGTATGATGTGAGGAAGCATAGGGAAGATTGCCTACGGGTGTTTAACTCTAAGGACAAATCTAGAGGGTTGCCGTCCGTCGACGACCAGCTCTTTCCCTACGGATGGAAGCGCCGTGTTAAAGCTTAGGGCGAGAGAAAAGAGACGGAATGCGAGATACACCACAGTGGGGAACACGTTGTGTGGAGGGCTTCTCTCCACCAAAGTCTCGGGTCACGAATTTGGAAGGGCCTTCAAATGTACGTGAGCTAGCGTCAGCAGAGCCTTCCACTGAACTCAGAGAAACGAGGCCGCGTCAAACATGATTTGGTGCTAACCCCTTGGTTCGCGAAGCGCGAAGCCTTTTGAGATATGTGTGTGAGGGTCTTGCACTCACCTCTCAAGAAACAAAACGGTAGAGCAATAGTCTTCCCACTACCATCTACAGGGAAGAAGACGGAGGAAATGTCCCACGTTAAACGTGAAGGCGCAAGTTACTGTGCCATAGAGCCCTGCTTGGGAAAGAACTTGTGTCGAAAGCTTCTCCCAACTCAGATCTTGTTTCGGGAAGATAGAAGCGCTGTCGGTACTTTGTGTGGAAACACAAGGAAAATGCCACACGCTGAATTGTGAAGAGAAATGTGGGTCGAACGTGACCACCAACACACTCGTTGTCCCCTAGAGAGGTGTGTGTCTGGAAGTGGGAGGAAGCGTAACGGACGTGCTATACACTTAACTCCAAGAAACAACGCTGTGGAGGTGCGGTCCTTCGACTGCCCTTCCTCTTTGCTAAGGAACGAAGCGGCTTGAAGCCAAGTGTGAAAGGAAACGGAGGGCAAGGAAGGGTGATATACCTCACTCGCGGCACAACTTCTGATGGAGGGCTTTTCTCAACGAACAGCATGTGTCACGAAGATAGAAGGGTTTGCGAAAGTATGTGACTTCGCCAAAGGAAAGGCATACACGAATCTCGGCGAACCACGTCTGTGTCGATCGCGACTTCGAGCTTCCATCTGGGTTCCCGAGGAATCCATAGTCACATAATGTCTGTGTGGTATCCTACTGCAGAAACACCACTGCAGAGAAACCGTGCGTCTACTATCACCTTCCCTGAAACTGGTAGACTTTTGCAATGGAAGTGGGAAATCGCAAGGAATGTGCCCCGTGCCTGTGCCACGGAAGTAACTAGTGTAAATGTCTGTCGCGATTGGAATCCTGTTCCGTGAGAAGCGTTTCCAAGAGTATGAGAGAGAGCAGATGGAAAAGGTCATGGTTTGAAGCGTGAGAAGGAGACCCGTCAGGAAAGCCATACACGTAAGTCGGGGAAGCACTTTCGCGTGACATGGTGAAGGCATCTAGAATGTGCCCTGTGACGGTGCTCGAGAAACCACTTGTGAAGAAGGCTTCCCTCAACTGCCGTATCGTTTCCGTAGGAGGAAACTGTTTTCCGTAGTGGGTGTGAAGGCATAAGGGACGTAGACGAGACTTCGCTCTCCGCTTCGAAGGTGCCTGCCGTCGTTACACGAAGAAGGATGTGTATGGAAATGGATGACTGCGGAAGCATAAGGAAGATGGCATGCGTTTGTTTAACTCTAAGAACAAGTCTCGAGGGTTCCCGTCCTTCGACTACCATCTCTTCTCGTAAGGATGCGAAGCCGCTCCTTAAACCTCGTGTGAACGAAAAGAGATGGAACGCGCGATACCGCACAGTGAGGAACACGTTGTGCGGAGGGTTTCTCTCCATTACGTCCTGTGTCATGGAGGTGGATGGGTCTTGCAATGTACGTGGGCTAGGCTCAGTAGCAGTAGTAGCCTGACACTGAATTCTGAGAAACAAGGCCATGTCAAACAGGCTTTCGCGCTAACATCGTGGTGCTTGAAGAAAGAAGCCTTTGGAGACATGTGCGTTGCTATATAAGGTAGGCGTCTTACACTCACCTCTCACGAAACCAAACTGTAGGGAACTAGTCTTTCCACTACCGCCTCCGGGGAAGAAGTTGGAAGAACTTTCCGACGTTCAAAGTGAAGGCACAAATGCTGGGCCGTCTACCACTGTTTGAGAGAGGAGTTGTGTCTCAAGCTCCTGTCAACCCAGATCTTGCTTCGGGAAGGGAGAAGCGTTTTCAGGACTTCGTGTGAAAGCGTAAGGACAATGCCATAGGCTGAATGGTGAAGGAAAATGTGGGTCGAATGCGACCACCAACTAACAAGTTGTCCCCTAGGGAGGTGTGTGTCTGGAAATGGGAGGAAGCGTAAGGAACGAGCTGTACACTTAAGTCTAAGAGACAATGCTGTGGAGGAGCGGTCCTTCGACTCCCCGCCTCCTTTCCTAAGGATCGAAGCAGCTTGACGCCGAGTGTGAACGGAAGCAGAGGAAAAGCCTGCTATACCTTACTCGTGGAACCACTTTGTATGGAGGGCTTCTCTCAATGAACACCACGGCTCACGACGCTAGAAGGGTTTTCAAACGTACGTGAGTTCGCCAAAGGAAAGCCACAGACTACACTGTGCGAAACAAGTCTGTGTCAAACCGCGCCTTCGAGCTTCCATCTGGCTTCACGGGGAAAACCTAGTCACAACATGAACGTGTGGAACCCTAAACAGGCGGCGTGCACGTCGGTCTGAAGAAACACCACTGCAGAGAAACCGTGTTTCTACCAACCTCTTCCCTGAAAATGGTAGTCTATTCCAAGGTAAGTGTGACAGCGCAAGGCATGTGCCCCATGCCTGCGCCACGGAAATAAGGAGTGGAGATTGTCTCTCCCGGTTCAAACCTTGTTCCGTGAGAAATGTTTTCAAGAGTGCGAGAGAGAGCAGAGGGAAAAGGTCACGCCTTTAAGTCTGAGAAGGAAACCCTGGAAAGCCGTACGCCTACGTATGAGCGGCATTCTGGCGCGAACGTGTGAAGGCATAAAGAATGTGTCCTGGGACGGTGCTTGACAAACCCCTTGTGAAGAAGTCTTCCCTCAGCTATCATATGGTTTCAGGAAGATAAAAGTGTTTTCCGCCGTGGGCGTGAAGGCACGAGGGACGTGCCCTAGAGTGAGCTGTCCGTTTCGAATGTGCCGCCCGTCGTTCCACGAAGAAGGGTGAGTATGGAAATGTATGATGTGAGGAAGCATAGGGAAGATTGCCTACGGGTGTTTAACTCTAAGGACAAATCTAGAGGGTTGCCGTCCGTCGACGACCAGCTCTTTCCCTACGGATGGAAGCGCCGTGTTAAAGCTTAGGGCGAGAGAAAAGAGACGGAATGCGAGATACACCACAGTGGGGAACACGTTGTGTGGAGGGCTTCTCTCCACCAAAGTCTCGGGTCACGAATTTGGAAGGGCCTTCAAATGTACGTGAGCTAGCGTCAGCAGAGCCTTCCACTGAACTCAGAGAAACGAGGCCGCGTCAAACATGATTTGGTGCTAACCCCTTGGTTCGCGAAGCGCGAAGCCTTTTGAGATATGTGTGTGAGGGTCTTGCACTCACCTCTCAAGAAACAAAACGGTAGAGCAATAGTCTTCCCACTACCATCTACAGGGAAGAAGACGGAGGAAATGTCCCACGTTAAACGTGAAGGCGCAAGTTACTGTGCCATAGAGCCCTGCTTGGGAAAGAACTTGTGTCGAAAGCTTCTCCCAACTCAGATCTTGTTTCGGGAAGATAGAAGCGCTGTCGGTACTTTGTGTGGAAACACAAGGAAAATGCCACACGCTGAATTGTGAAGAGAAATGTGGGTCGAACGTGACCACCAACACACTCGTTGTCCCCTAGAGAGGTGTGTGTCTGGAAGTGGGAGGAAGCGTAACGGACGTGCTATACACTTAACTCCAAGAAACAACGCTGTGGAGGTGCGGTCCTTCGACTGCCCTTCCTCTTTGCTAAGGAACGAAGCGGCTTGAAGCCAAGTGTGAAAGGAAACGGAGGGCAAGGAAGGGTGATATACCTCACTCGCGGCACAACTTCTGATGGAGGGCTTTTCTCAACGAACAGCATGTGTCACGAAGATAGAAGGGTTTGCGAAAGTATGTGACTTCGCCAAAGGAAAGGCATACACGAATCTCGGCGAACCACGTCTGTGCCGATCGCGACTTCGAGCTTCCATCTGGGTTCCCGAGGAATCCATAGTCACATAATGTCTGTGTGGTATCCTACTGCAGAAACACCACTGCAGAGAAACCGTGCGTCTACTATCACCTTCCCTGAAACTGGTAGACTTTTGCAATGGAAGTGGGAAATCGCAAGGAATGTGCCCCGTGCCTGTGCCACGGAAGTAACTAGTGTAAATGTCTGTCGCGATTCGAATCCTGTTCCGTGAGAAGCGTTTCCAAGAGTATGAGAGAGAGCAGATGGAAAAGGTCATGGTTTGAAGCGTGAGAAGGAGACCCGTCAGGAAAGCCATACACGTAAGTCGGGGAAGCACTTTTCGCGTGACATGGTGAAGGCATCTAGAATGTGCCCTGTGACGGTGCTCGAGAAACCACTTGTGAAGAAGGCTTCCCTCAACTGCCGTATCGTTTCCGTAGGAGGAAACTGTTTTCCGTAGTGGGTGTGAAGGCATAAGGGACGTAGACGAGACTTCGCTCTCCGCTTCGAAGGTGCCTGCCGTCGTTACACGAAGAAGGATGTGTATGGAAATGGATGACTGCGGAAGCATAAGGAAGATGGCATGCGTTTGTTTAACTCTAAGAACAAGTCTCGAGGGTTCCCGTCCTTCGACTACCATCTCTTCTCGTAAGGATGCGAAGCCGCTCCTTAAACCTCGTGTGAACGAAAAGAGATGGAACGCGCGATACCGCACAGTGAGGAACACGTTGTGCGGAGGGTTTCTCTCCATTACGTCCTGTGTCATGGAGGTGGATGGGTCTTGCAATGTACGTGGGCTAGCCTCAGTAGCAGTAGTAGCCTGACACTGAATTCTGAGAAACAAGGCCATGTCAAACAGGCTTTCGCGCTAACATCGTGGTGCTTGAAGAAAGAAGCCTTTGGAGACATGTGCGTTGCTATATAAGGTAGGCGTCTTACACTCACCTCTCACGAAACCAAACTGTAGGGAACTAGTCTTTCCACTACCGCCTCCGGGGAAGAAGTTGGAAGAACTTTCCGACGTTCAAAGTGAAGGCACAAATGCTGGGCCGTCTACCACTGTTTGAGAGAGGAGTTGTGTCTCAAGCTCCTGTCAACCCAGATCTTGCTTCGGGAAGGGAGAAGCGTTTTCAGGACTTCGTGTGAAAGCGTAAGGACAATGCCATAGGCTGAATGGTGAAGGAAAATGTGGGTCGAATGCGACCACCAACTAACAAGTTGTCCCCTAGGGAGGTGTGTGTCTGGAAATGGGAGGAAGCGTAAGGAACGAGCTGTACACTTAAGTCTAAGAGACAATGCTGTGGAGGAGCGGTCCTTCGACTCCCCGCCTCCTTTCCTAAGGATCGAAGCAGCTTGACGCCGAGTGTGAACGGAAGCAGAGGAAAAGCCTGCTATACCTTACTCGTGGAACCACTTTGTATGGAGGGCTTCTCTCAATGAACACCACGGCTCACGACGCTAGAAGGGTTTTCAAACGTACGTGAGTTCGCCAAAGGAAAGCCACAGACTACACTGTGCGAAACAAGTCTGTGTCAAACCGCGCCTTCGAGCTTCCATCTGGCTTCACGGGGAAAACCTAGTCACAACATGAACGTGTGGAACCCTAAACAGGCGGCGTGCACGTCGGTCTGAAGAAACACCACTGCAGAGAAACCGTGTTTCTACCAACCTCTTCCCTGAAAATGGTAGTCTATTCCAAGGTAAGTGTGACAGCGCAAGGCATGTGCCCCATGCCTGCGCCACGGAAATAAGGAGTGGAGATTGTCTCTCCCGGTTCAAACCTTGTTCCGTGAGAAATGTTTTCAAGAGTGCGAGAGAGAGCAGAGGGAAAAGGTCACGCCTTTAAGTCTGAGAAGGAAACCCTGGAAAGCCGTACGCCTACGTATGAGCGGCATTCTGGCGCGAACGTGTGAAGGCATAAAGAATGTGTCCTGGGACGGTGCTTGACAAACCCCTTGTGAAGAAGTCTTCCCTCAGCTATCATATGGTTTCAGGAAGATAAAAGTGTTTTCCGCCGTGGGCGTGAAGGCACGAGGGACGTGCCCTAGAGTGAGCTGTCCGTTTCGAATGTGCCGCCCGTCGTTCCACGAAGAAGGGTGAGTATGGAAATGTATGATGTGAGGAAGCATAGGGAAGATTGCCTACGGGTGTTTAACTCTAAGGACAAATCTAGAGGGTTGCCGTCCGTCGACGACCAGCTCTTTCCCTACGGATGGAAGCGCCGTGTTAAAGCTTAGGGCGAGAGAAAAGAGACGGAATGCGAGATACACCACAGTGGGGAACACGTTGTGTGGAGGGCTTCTCTCCACCAAAGTCTCGGGTCACGAATTTGGAAGGGCCTTCAAATGTACGTGAGCTAGCGTCAGCAGAGCCTTCCACTGAACTCAGAGAAACGAGGCCGCGTCAAACATGATTTCGTGCTAACCCCTTGGTTCGCGAAGCGCGAAGCCTTTTGAGATATGTGTGTGAGGGTCTTGCACTCACCTCTCAAGAAACAAAACGGTAGAGCAATAGTCTTCCCACTACCATCTACAGGGAAGAAGACGGAGGAAATGTCCCACGTTAAACGTGAAGGCGCAAGTTACTGTGCCATAGAGCCCTGCTTGGGAAAGAACTTGTGTCGAAAGCTTCTCCCAACTCAGATCTTGTTTCGGGAAGATAGAAGCGCTGTCGGTACTTTGTGTGGAAACACAAGGAAAATGCCACACGCTGAATTGTGAAGAGAAATGTGGGTCGAACGTGACCACCAACACACTCGTTGTCCCCTAGAGAGGTGTGTGTCTGGAAGTGGGAGGAAGCGTAACGGACGTGCTATACACTTAACTCCAAGAAACAACGCTGTGGAGGTGCGGTCCTTCGACTGCCCTTCCTCTTTGCTAAGGAACGAAGCGGCTTGAAGCCAAGTGTGAAAGGAAACGGAGGGCAAGGAAGGGTGATATACCTCACTCGCGGCACAACTTCTGATGGAGGGCTTTTCTCAACGAACAGCATGTGTCACGAAGATAGAAGGGTTTGCGAAAGTATGTGACTTCGCCAAAGGAAAGGCATACACGAATCTCGGCGAACCACGTCTGTGCCGATCGCGACTTCGAGCTTCCATCTGGGTTCCCGAGGAATCCATAGTCACATAATGTCTGTGTGGTATCCTACTGCAGAAACACCACTGCAGAGAAACCGTGCGTCTACTATCACCTTCCCTGAAACTGGTAGACTTTTGCAATGGAAGTGGGAAATCGCAAGGAATGTGCCCCGTGCCTGTGCCACGGAAGTAACTAGTGTAAATGTCTGTCGCGATTCGAATCCTGTTCCGTGAGAAGCGTTTCCAAGAGTATGAGAGAGAGCAGATGGAAAAGGTCATGGTTTGAAGCGTGAGAAGGAGACCCGTCAGGAAAGCCATACACGTAAGTCGGGGAAGCACTTTTCGCGTGACATGGTGAAGGCATCTAGAATGTGCCCTGTGACGGTGCTCGAGAAACCACTTGTGAAGAAGGCTTCCCTCAACTGCCGTATCGTTTCCGTAGGAGGAAACTGTTTTCCGTAGTGGGTGTGAAGGCATAAGGGACGTAGACGAGACTTCGCTCTCCGCTTCGAAGGTGCCTGCCGTCGTTACACGAAGAAGGATGTGTATGGAAATGGATGACTGCGGAAGCATAAGGAAGATGGCATGCGTTTGTTTAACTCTAAGAACAAGTCTCGAGGGTTCCCGTCCTTCGACTACCATCTCTTCTCGTAAGGATGCGAAGCCGCTCCTTAAACCTCGTGTGAACGAAAAGAGATGGAACGCGCGATACCGCACAGTGAGGAACACGTTGTGCGGAGGGTTTCTCTCCATTACGTCCTGTGTCATGGAGGTGGATGGGTCTTGCAATGTACGTGGGCTAGGCTCAGTAGCAGTAGTAGCCTGACACTGAATTCTGAGAAACAAGGCCATGTCAAACAGGCTTTCGCGCTAACATCGTGGTGCTTGAAGAAAGAAGCCTTTGGAGACATGTGCGTTGCTATATAAGGTAGGCGTCTTACACTCACCTCTCACGAAACCAAACTGTAGGGAACTAGTCTTTCCACTACCGCCTCCGGGGAAGAAGTTGGAAGAACTTTCCGACGTTCAAAGTGAAGGCACAAATGCTGGGCCGTCTACCACTGTTTGAGAGAGGAGTTGTGTCTCAAGCTCCTGTCAACCCAGATCTTGCTTCGGGAAGGGAGAAGCGTTTTCAGGACTTCGTGTGAAAGCGTAAGGACAATGCCATAGGCTGAATGGTGAAGGAAAATGTGGGTCGAATGCGACCACCAACTAACAAGTTGTCCCCTAGGGAGGTGTGTGTCTGGAAATGGGAGGAAGCGTAAGGAACGAGCTGTACACTTAAGTCTAAGAGACAATGCTGTGGAGGAGCGGTCCTTCGACTCCCCGCCTCCTTTCCTAAGGATCGAAGCAGCTTGACGCCGAGTGTGAACGGAAGCAGAGGAAAAGCCTGCTATACCTTACTCGTGGAACCACTTTGTATGGAGGGCTTCTCTCAATGAACACCACGGCTCACGACGCTAGAAGGGTTTTCAAACGTACGTGAGTTCGCCAAAGGAAAGCCACAGACTACACTGTGCGAAACAAGTCTGTGTCAAACCGCGCCTTCGAGCTTCCATCTGGCTTCACGGGGAAAACCTAGTCACAACATGAACGTGTGGAACCCTAAACAGGCGGCGTGCACGTCGGTCTGAAGAAACACCACTGCAGAGAAACCGTGTTTCTACCAACCTCTTCCCTGAAAATGGTAGTCTATTCCAAGGTAAGTGTGACAGCGCAAGGCATGTGCCCCATGCCTGCGCCACGGAAATAAGGAGTGGAGATTGTCTCTCCCGGTTCAAACCTTGTTCCGTGAGAAATGTTTTCAAGAGTGCGAGAGAGAGCAGAGGGAAAAGGTCATGCCTTTAAGTCTGAGAAGGAAACCCTGGAAAGCCGTACGCCTACGTATGAGCGGCATTCTGGCGCGAACGTGTGAAGGCATAAAGAATGTGTCCTGGGACGGTGCTTGACAAACCCCTTGTGAAGAAGTCTTCCCTCAGCTATCATATGGTTTCAGGAAGATAAAAGTGTTTTCCGCCGTGGGCGTGAAGGCACGAGGGACGTGCCCTAGAGTGAGCTGTCCGTTTCGAATGTGCCGCCCGTCGTTCCACGAAGAAGGGTGAGTATGGAAATGTATGATGTGAGGAAGCATAGGGAAGATTGCCTACGGGTGTTTAACTCTAAGGACAAATCTAGAGGGTTGCCGTCCGTCGACGACCAGCTCTTTCCCTACGGATGGAAGCGCCGTGTTAAAGCTTAGGGCGAGAGAAAAGAGACGGAATGCGAGATACACCACAGTGGGGAACACGTTGTGTGGAGGGCTTCTCTCCACCAAAGTCTCGGGTCACGAATTTGGAAGGGCCTTCAAATGTACGTGAGCTAGCGTCAGCAGAGCCTTCCACTGAACTCAGAGAAACGAGGCCGCGTCAAACATGATTTCGTGCTAACCCCTTGGTTCGCGAAGCGCGAAGCCTTTTGAGATATGTGTGTGAGGGTCTTGCACTCACCTCTCAAGAAACAAAACGGTAGAGCAATAGTCTTCCCACTACCATCTACAGGGAAGAAGACGGAGGAAATGTCCCACGTTAAACGTGAAGGCGCAAGTTACTGTGCCATAGAGCCCTGCTTGGGAAAGAACTTGTGTCGAAAGCTTCTCCCAACTCAGATCTTGTTTCGGGAAGATAGAAGCGCTGTCGGTACTTTGTGTGGAAACACAAGGAAAATGCCACACGCTGAATTGTGAAGAGAAATGTGGGTCGAACGTGACCACCAACACACTCGTTGTCCCCTAGAGAGGTGTGTGTCTGGAAGTGGGAGGAAGCGTAACGGACGTGCTATACACTTAACTCCAAGAAACAACGCTGTGGAGGTGCGGTCCTTCGACTGCCCTTCCTCTTTGCTAAGGAACGAAGCGGCTTGAAGCCAAGTGTGAAAGGAAACGGAGGGCAAGGAAGGGTGATATACCTCACTCGCGGCACAACTTCTGATGGAGGGCTTTTCTCAACGAACAGCATGTGTCACGAAGATAGAAGGGTTTGCGAAAGTATGTGACTTCGCCAAAGGAAAGGCATACACGAATCTCGGCGAACCACGTCTGTGCCGATCGCGACTTCGAGCTTCCATCTGGGTTCCCGAGGAATCCATAGTCACATAATGTCTGTGTGGTATCCTACTGCAGAAACACCACTGCAGAGAAACCGTGCGTCTACTATCACCTTCCCTGAAACTGGTAGACTTTTGCAATGGAAGTGGGAAATCGCAAGGAATGTGCCCCGTGCCTGTGCCACGGAAGTAACTAGTGTAAATGTCTGTCGCGATTCGAATCCTGTTCCGTGAGAAGCGTTTCCAAGAGTATGAGAGAGAGCAGATGGAAAAGGTCATGGTTTGAAGCGTGAGAAGGAGACCCGTCAGGAAAGCCATACACGTAAGTCGGGGAAGCACTTTTCGCGTGACATGGTGAAGGCATCTAGAATGTGCCCTGTGACGGTGCTCGAGAAACCACTTGTGAAGAAGGCTTCCCTCAACTGCCGTATCGTTTCCGTAGGAGGAAACTGTTTTCCGTAGTGGGTGTGAAGGCATAAGGGACGTAGACGAGACTTCGCTCTCCGCTTCGAAGGTGCCTGCCGTCGTTACACGAAGAAGGATGTGTATGGAAATGGATGACTGCGGAAGCATAAGGAAGATGGCATGCGTTTGTTTAACTCTAAGAACAAGTCTCGAGGGTTCCCGTCCTTCGACTACCATCTCTTCTCGTAAGGATGCGAAGCCGCTCCTTAAACCTCGTGTGAACGAAAAGAGATGGAACGCGCGATACCGCACAGTGAGGAACACGTTGTGCGGAGGGTTTCTCTCCATTACGTCCTGTGTCATGGAGGTGGATGGGTCTTGCAATGTACGTGGGCTAGCCTCAGTAGCAGTAGTAGCCTGACACTGAATTCTGAGAAACAAGGCCATGTCAAACAGGCTTTCGCGCTAACATCGTGGTGCTTGAAGAAAGAAGCCTTTGGAGACATGTGCGTTGCTATATAAGGTAGGCGTCTTACACTCACCTCTCACGAAACCAAACTGTAGGGAACTAGTCTTTCCACTACCGCCTCCGGGGAAGAAGTTGGAAGAACTTTCCGACGTTCAAAGTGAAGGCACAAATGCTGGGCCGTCTACCACTGTTTGAGAGAGGAGTTGTGTCTCAAGCTCCTGTCAACCCAGATCTTGCTTCGGGAAGGGAGAAGCGTTTTCAGGACTTCGTGTGAAAGCGTAAGGACAATGCCATAGGCTGAATGGTGAAGGAAAATGTGGGTCGAATGCGACCACCAACTAACAAGTTGTCCCCTAGGGAGGTGTGTGTCTGGAAATGGGAGGAAGCGTAAGGAACGAGCTGTACACTTAAGTCTAAGAGACAATGCTGTGGAGGAGCGGTCCTTCGACTCCCCGCCTCCTTTCCTAAGGATCGAAGCAGCTTGACGCCGAGTGTGAACGGAAGCAGAGGAAAAGCCTGCTATACCTTACTCGTGGAACCACTTTGTATGGAGGGCTTCTCTCAATGAACACCACGGCTCACGACGCTAGAAGGGTTTTCAAACGTACGTGAGTTCGCCAAAGGAAAGCCACAGACTACACTGTGCGAAACAAGTCTGTGTCAAACCGCGCCTTCGAGCTTCCATCTGGCTTCACGGGGAAAACCTAGTCACAACATGAACGTGTGGAACCCTAAACAGGCGGCGTGCACGTCGGTCTGAAGAAACACCACTGCAGAGAAACCGTGTTTCTACCAACCTCTTCCCTGAAAATGGTAGTCTATTCCAAGGTAAGTGTGACAGCGCAAGGCATGTGCCCCATGCCTGCGCCACGGAAATAAGGAGTGGAGATTGTCTCTCCCGGTTCAAACCTTGTTCCGTGAGAAATGTTTTCAAGAGTGCGAGAGAGAGCAGAGGGAAAAGGTCATGCCTTTAAGTCTGAGAAGGAAACCCTGGAAAGCCGTACGCCTACGTATGAGCGGCATTCTGGCGCGAACGTGTGAAGGCATAAAGAATGTGTCCTGGGACGGTGCTTGACAAACCCCTTGTGAAGAAGTCTTCCCTCAGCTATCATATGGTTTCAGGAAGATAAAAGTGTTTTCCGCCGTGGGCGTGAAGGCACGAGGGACGTGCCCTAGAGTGAGCTGTCCGTTTCGAATGTGCCGCCCGTCGTTCCACGAAGAAGGGTGAGTATGGAAATGTATGATGTGAGGAAGCATAGGGAAGATTGCCTACGGGTGTTTAACTCTAAGGACAAATCTAGAGGGTTGCCGTCCGTCGACGACCAGCTCTTTCCCTACGGATGGAAGCGCCGTGTTAAAGCTTAGGGCGAGAGAAAAGAGACGGAATGCGAGATACACCACAGTGGGGAACACGTTGTGTGGAGGGCTTCTCTCCACCAAAGTCTCGGGTCACGAATTTGGAAGGGCCTTCAAATGTACGTGAGCTAGCGTCAGCAGAGCCTTCCACTGAACTCAGAGAAACGAGGCCGCGTCAAACATGATTTCGTGCTAACCCCTTGGTTCGCGAAGCGCGAAGCCTTTTGAGATATGTGTGTGAGGGTCTTGCACTCACCTCTCAAGAAACAAAACGGTAGAGCAATAGTCTTCCCACTACCATCTACAGGGAAGAAGACGGAGGAAATGTCCCACGTTAAACGTGAAGGCGCAAGTTACTGTGCCATAGAGCCCTGCTTGGGAAAGAACTTGTGTCGAAAGCTTCTCCCAACTCAGATCTTGTTTCGGGAAGATAGAAGCGCTGTCGGTACTTTGTGTGGAAACACAAGGAAAATGCCACACGCTGAATTGTGAAGAGAAATGTGGGTCGAACGTGACCACCAACACACTCGTTGTCCCCTAGAGAGGTGTGTGTCTGGAAGTGGGAGGAAGCGTAACGGACGTGCTATACACTTAACTCCAAGAAACAACGCTGTGGAGGTGCGGTCCTTCGACTGCCCTTCCTCTTTGCTAAGGAACGAAGCGGCTTGAAGCCAAGTGTGAAAGGAAACGGAGGGCAAGGAAGGGTGATATACCTCACTCGCGGCACAACTTCTGATGGAGGGCTTTTCTCAACGAACAGCATGTGTCACGAAGATAGAAGGGTTTGCGAAAGTATGTGACTTCGCCAAAGGAAAGGCATACACGAATCTCAGCGAACCACGTCTGTGCCGATCGCGACTTCGAGCTTCCATCTGGGTTCCCGAGGAATCCATAGTCACATAATGTCTGTGTGGTATCCTACTGCAGAAACACCACTGCAGAGAAACCGTGCGTCTACTATCACCTTCCCTGAAACTGGTAGACTTTTGCAATGGAAGTGGGAAATCGCAAGGAATGTGCCCCGTGCCTGTGCCACGGAAGTAACTAGTGTAAATGTCTGTCGCGATTCGAATCCTGTTCCGTGAGAAGCGTTTCCAAGAGTATGAGAGAGAGCAGATGGAAAAGGTCATGGTTTGAAGCGTGAGAAGGAGACCCGTCAGGAAAGCCATACACGTAAGTCGGGGAAGCACTTTTCGCGTGACATGGTGAAGGCATCTAGAATGTGCCCTGTGACGGTGCTCGAGAAACCACTTGTGAAGAAGGCTTCCCTCAACTGCCGTATCGTTTCCGTAGGAGGAAACTGTTTTCCGTAGTGGGTGTGAAGGCATAAGGGACGTAGACGAGACTTCGCTCTCCGCTTCGAAGGTGCCTGCCGTCGTTACACGAAGAAGGATGTGTATGGAAATGGATGACTGCGGAAGCATAAGGAAGATGGCATGCGTTTGTTTAACTCTAAGAACAAGTCTCGAGGGTTCCCGTCCTTCGACTACCATCTCTTCTCGTAAGGATGCGAAGCCGCTCCTTAAACCTCGTGTGAACGAAAAGAGATGGAACGCGCGATACCGCACAGTGAGGAACACGTTGTGCGGAGGGTTTCTCTCCATTACGTCCTGTGTCATGGAGGTGGATGGGTCTTGCAATGTACGTGGGCTAGGCTCAGTAGCAGTAGTAGCCTGACACTGAATTCTGAGAAACAAGGCCATGTCAAACAGGCTTTCGCGCTAACATCGTGGTGCTTGAAGAAAGAAGCCTTTGGAGACATGTGCGTTGCTATATAAGGTAGGCGTCTTACACTCACCTCTCACGAAACCAAACTGTAGGGAACTAGTCTTTCCACTACCGCCTCCGGGGAAGAAGTTGGAAGAACTTTCCGACGTTCAAAGTGAAGGCACAAATGCTGGGCCGTCTACCACTGTTTGAGAGAGGAGTTGTGTCTCAAGCTCCTGTCAACCCAGATCTTGCTTCGGGAAGGGAGAAGCGTTTTCAGGACTTCGTGTGAAAGCGTAAGGACAATGCCATAGGCTGAATGGTGAAGGAAAATGTGGGTCGAATGCGACCACCAACTAACAAGTTGTCCCCTAGGGAGGTGTGTGTCTGGAAATGGGAGGAAGCGTAAGGAACGAGCTGTACACTTAAGTCTAAGAGACAATGCTGTGGAGGAGCGGTCCTTCGACTCCCCGCCTCCTTTCCTAAGGATCGAAGCAGCTTGACGCCGAGTGTGAACGGAAGCAGAGGAAAAGCCTGCTATACCTTACTCGTGGAACCACTTTGTATGGAGGGCTTCTCTCAATGAACACCACGGCTCACGACGCTAGAAGGGTTTTCAAACGTACGTGAGTTCGCCAAAGGAAAGCCACAGACTACACTGTGCGAAACAAGTCTGTGTCAAACCGCGCCTTCGAGCTTCCATCTGGCTTCACGGGGAAAACCTAGTCACAACATGAACGTGTGGAACCCTAAACAGGCGGCGTGCACGTCGGTCTGAAGAAACACCACTGCAGAGAAACCGTGTTTCTACCAACCTCTTCCCTGAAAATGGTAGTCTATTCCAAGGTAAGTGTGACAGCGCAAGGCATGTGCCCCATGCCTGCGCCACGGAAATAAGGAGTGGAGATTGTCTCTCCCGGTTCAAACCTTGTTCCGTGAGAAATGTTTTCAAGAGTGCGAGAGAGAGCAGAGGGAAAAGGTCATGCCTTTAAGTCTGAGAAGGAAACCCTGGAAAGCCGTACGCCTACGTATGAGCGGCATTCTGGCGCGAACGTGTGAAGGCATAAAGAATGTGTCCTGGGACGGTGCTTGACAAACCCCTTGTGAAGAAGTCTTCCCTCAGCTATCATATGGTTTCAGGAAGATAAAAGTGTTTTCCGCCGTGGGCGTGAAGGCACGAGGGACGTGCCCTAGAGTGAGCTGTCCGTTTCGAATGTGCCGCCCGTCGTTCCACGAAGAAGGGTGAGTATGGAAATGTATGATGTGAGGAAGCATAGGGAAGATTGCCTACGGGTGTTTAACTCTAAGGACAAATCTAGAGGGTTGCCGTCCGTCGACGACCAGCTCTTTCCCTACGGATGGAAGCGCCGTGTTAAAGCTTAGGGCGAGAGAAAAGAGACGGAATGCGAGATACACCACAGTGGGGAACACGTTGTGTGGAGGGCTTCTCTCCACCAAAGTCTCGGGTCACGAATTTGGAAGGGCCTTCAAATGTACGTGAGCTAGCGTCAGCAGAGCCTTCCACTGAACTCAGAGAAACGAGGCCGCGTCAAACATGATTTCGTGCTAACCCCTTGGTTCGCGAAGCGCGAAGCCTTTTGAGATATGTGTGTGAGGGTCTTGCACTCACCTCTCAAGAAACAAAACGGTAGAGCAATAGTCTTCCCACTACCATCTACAGGGAAGAAGACGGAGGAAATGTCCCACGTTAAACGTGAAGGCGCAAGTTACTGTGCCATAGAGCCCTGCTTGGGAAAGAACTTGTGTCGAAAGCTTCTCCCAACTCAGATCTTGTTTCGGGAAGATAGAAGCGCTGTCGGTACTTTGTGTGGAAACACAAGGAAAATGCCACACGCTGAATTGTGAAGAGAAATGTGGGTCGAACGTGACCACCAACACACTCGTTGTCCCCTAGAGAGGTGTGTGTCTGGAAGTGGGAGGAAGCGTAACGGACGTGCTATACACTTAACTCCAAGAAACAACGCTGTGGAGGTGCGGTCCTTCGACTGCCCTTCCTCTTTGCTAAGGAACGAAGCGGCTTGAAGCCAAGTGTGAAAGGAAACGGAGGGCAAGGAAGGGTGATATACCTCACTCGCGGCACAACTTCTGATGGAGGGCTTTTCTCAACGAACAGCATGTGTCACGAAGATAGAAGGGTTTGCGAAAGTATGTGACTTCGCCAAAGGAAAGGCATACACGAATCTCGGCGAACCACGTCTGTGCCGATCGCGACTTCGAGCTTCCATCTGGGTTCCCGAGGAATCCATAGTCACATAATGTCTGTGTGGTATCCTACTGCAGAAACACCACTGCAGAGAAACCGTGCGTCTACTATCACCTTCCCTGAAACTGGTAGACTTTTGCAATGGAAGTGGGAAATCGCAAGGAATGTGCCCCGTGCCTGTGCCACGGAAGTAACTAGTGTAAATGTCTGTCGCGATTCGAATCCTGTTCCGTGAGAAGCGTTTCCAAGAGTATGAGAGAGAGCAGATGGAAAAGGTCATGGTTTGAAGCGTGAGAAGGAGACCCGTCAGGAAAGCCATACACGTAAGTCGGGGAAGCACTTTTCGCGTGACATGGTGAAGGCATCTAGAATGTGCCCTGTGACGGTGCTCGAGAAACCACTTGTGAAGAAGGCTTCCCTCAACTGCCGTATCGTTTCCGTAGGAGGAAACTGTTTTCCGTAGTGGGTGTGAAGGCATAAGGGACGTAGACGAGACTTCGCTCTCCGCTTCGAAGGTGCCTGCCGTCGTTACACGAAGAAGGATGTGTATGGAAATGGATGACTGCGGAAGCATAAGGAAGATGGCATGCGTTTGTTTAACTCTAAGAACAAGTCTCGAGGGTTCCCGTCCTTCGACTACCATCTCTTCTCGTAAGGATGCGAAGCCGCTCCTTAAACCTCGTGTGAACGAAAAGAGATGGAACGCGCGATACCGCACAGTGAGGAACACGTTGTGCGGAGGGTTTCTCTCCATTACGTCCTGTGTCATGGAGGTGGATGGGTCTTGCAATGTACGTGGGCTAGCCTCAGTAGCAGTAGTAGCCTGACACTGAATTCTGAGAAACAAGGCCATGTCAAACAGGCTTTCGCGCTAACATCGTGGTGCTTGAAGAAAGAAGCCTTTGGAGACATGTGCGTTGCTATATAAGGTAGGCGTCTTACACTCACCTCTCACGAAACCAAACTGTAGGGAACTAGTCTTTCCACTACCGCCTCCGGGGAAGAAGTTGGAAGAACTTTCCGACGTTCAAAGTGAAGGCACAAATGCTGGGCCGTCTACCACTGTTTGAGAGAGGAGTTGTGTCTCAAGCTCCTGTCAACCCAGATCTTGCTTCGGGAAGGGAGAAGCGTTTTCAGGACTTCGTGTGAAAGCGTAAGGACAATGCCATAGGCTGAATGGTGAAGGAAAATGTGGGTCGAATGCGACCACCAACTAACAAGTTGTCCCCTAGGGAGGTGTGTGTCTGGAAATGGGAGGAAGCGTAAGGAACGAGCTGTACACTTAAGTCTAAGAGACAATGCTGTGGAGGAGCGGTCCTTCGACTCCCCGCCTCCTTTCCTAAGGATCGAAGCAGCTTGACGCCGAGTGTGAACGGAAGCAGAGGAAAAGCCTGCTATACCTTACTCGTGGAACCACTTTGTATGGAGGGCTTCTCTCAATGAACACCACGGCTCACGACGCTAGAAGGGTTTTCAAACGTACGTGAGTTCGCCAAAGGAAAGCCACAGACTACACTGTGCGAAACAAGTCTGTGTCAAACCGCGCCTTCGAGCTTCCATCTGGCTTCACGGGGAAAACCTAGTCACAACATGAACGTGTGGAACCCTAAACAGGCGGCGTGCACGTCGGTCTGAAGAAACACCACTGCAGAGAAACCGTGTTTCTACCAACCTCTTCCCTGAAAATGGTAGTCTATTCCAAGGTAAGTGTGACAGCGCAAGGCATGTGCCCCATGCCTGCGCCACGGAAATAAGGAGTGGAGATTGTCTCTCCCGGTTCAAACCTTGTTCCGTGAGAAATGTTTTCAAGAGTGCGAGAGAGAGCAGAGGGAAAAGGTCATGCCTTTAAGTCTGAGAAGGAAACCCTGGAAAGCCGTACGCCTACGTATGAGCGGCATTCTGGCGCGAACGTGTGAAGGCATAAAGAATGTGTCCTGGGACGGTGCTTGACAAACCCCTTGTGAAGAAGTCTTCCCTCAGCTATCATATGGTTTCAGGAAGATAAAAGTGTTTTCCGCCGTGGGCGTGAAGGCACGAGGGACGTGCCCTAGAGTGAGCTGTCCGTTTCGAATGTGCCGCCCGTCGTTCCACGAAGAAGGGTGAGTATGGAAATGTATGATGTGAGGAAGCATAGGGAAGATTGCCTACGGGTGTTTAACTCTAAGGACAAATCTAGAGGGTTGCCGTCCGTCGACGACCAGCTCTTTCCCTACGGATGGAAGCGCCGTGTTAAAGCTTAGGGCGAGAGAAAAGAGACGGAATGCGAGATACACCACAGTGGGGAACACGTTGTGTGGAGGGCTTCTCTCCACCAAAGTCTCGGGTCACGAATTTGGAAGGGCCTTCAAATGTACGTGAGCTAGCGTCAGCAGAGCCTTCCACTGAACTCAGAGAAACGAGGCCGCGTCAAACATGATTTCGTGCTAACCCCTTGGTTCGCGAAGCGCGAAGCCTTTTGAGATATGTGTGTGAGGGTCTTGCACTCACCTCTCAAGAAACAAAACGGTAGAGCAATAGTCTTCCCACTACCATCTACAGGGAAGAAGACGGAGGAAATGTCCCACGTTAAACGTGAAGGCGCAAGTTACTGTGCCATAGAGCCCTGCTTGGGAAAGAACTTGTGTCGAAAGCTTCTCCCAACTCAGATCTTGTTTCGGGAAGATAGAAGCGCTGTCGGTACTTTGTGTGGAAACACAAGGAAAATGCCACACGCTGAATTGTGAAGAGAAATGTGGGTCGAACGTGACCACCAACACACTCGTTGTCCCCTAGAGAGGTGTGTGTCTGGAAGTGGGAGGAAGCGTAACGGACGTGCTATACACTTAACTCCAAGAAACAACGCTGTGGAGGTGCGGTCCTTCGACTGCCCTTCCTCTTTGCTAAGGAACGAAGCGGCTTGAAGCCAAGTGTGAAAGGAAACGGAGGGCAAGGAAGGGTGATATACCTCACTCGCGGCACAACTTCTGATGGAGGGCTTTTCTCAACGAACAGCATGTGTCACGAAGATAGAAGGGTTTGCGAAAGTATGTGACTTCGCCAAAGGAAAGGCATACACGAATCTCGGCGAACCACGTCTGTGCCGATCGCGACTTCGAGCTTCCATCTGGGTTCCCGAGGAATCCATAGTCACATAATGTCTGTGTGGTATCCTACTGCAGAAACACCACTGCAGAGAAACCGTGCGTCTACTATCACCTTCCCTGAAACTGGTAGACTTTTGCAATGGAAGTGGGAAATCGCAAGGAATGTGCCCCGTGCCTGTGCCACGGAAGTAACTAGTGTAAATGTCTGTCGCGATTCGAATCCTGTTCCGTGAGAAGCGTTTCCAAGAGTATGAGAGAGAGCAGATGGAAAAGGTCATGGTTTGAAGCGTGAGAAGGAGACCCGTCAGGAAAGCCATACACGTAAGTCGGGGAAGCACTTTTCGCGTGACATGGTGAAGGCATCTAGAATGTGCCCTGTGACGGTGCTCGAGAAACCACTTGTGAAGAAGGCTTCCCTCAACTGCCGTATCGTTTCCGTAGGAGGAAACTGTTTTCCGTAGTGGGTGTGAAGGCATAAGGGACGTAGACGAGACTTCGCTCTCCGCTTCGAAGGTGCCTGCCGTCGTTACACGAAGAAGGATGTGTATGGAAATGGATGACTGCGGAAGCATAAGGAAGATGGCATGCGTTTGTTTAACTCTAAGAACAAGTCTCGAGGGTTCCCGTCCTTCGACTACCATCTCTTCTCGTAAGGATGCGAAGCCGCTCCTTAAACCTCGTGTGAACGAAAAGAGATGGAACGCGCGATACCGCACAGTGAGGAACACGTTGTGCGGAGGGTTTCTCTCCATTACGTCCTGTGTCATGGAGGTGGATGGGTCTTGCAATGTACGTGGGCTAGCCTCAGTAGCAGTAGTAGCCTGACACTGAATTCTGAGAAACAAGGCCATGTCAAACAGGCTTTCGCGCTAACATCGTGGTGCTTGAAGAAAGAAGCCTTTGGAGACATGTGCGTTGCTATATAAGGTAGGCGTCTTACACTCACCTCTCACGAAACCAAACTGTAGGGAACTAGTCTTTCCACTACCGCCTCCGGGGAAGAAGTTGGAAGAACTTTCCGACGTTCAAAGTGAAGGCACAAATGCTGGGCCGTCTACCACTGTTTGAGAGAGGAGTTGTGTCTCAAGCTCCTGTCAACCCAGATCTTGCTTCGGGAAGGGAGAAGCGTTTTCAGGACTTCGTGTGAAAGCGTAAGGACAATGCCATAGGCTGAATGGTGAAGGAAAATGTGGGTCGAATGCGACCACCAACTAACAAGTTGTCCCCTAGGGAGGTGTGTGTCTGGAAATGGGAGGAAGCGTAAGGAACGAGCTGTACACTTAAGTCTAAGAGACAATGCTGTGGAGGAGCGGTCCTTCGACTCCCCGCCTCCTTTCCTAAGGATCGAAGCAGCTTGACGCCGAGTGTGAACGGAAGCAGAGGAAAAGCCTGCTATACCTTACTCGTGGAACCACTTTGTATGGAGGGCTTCTCTCAATGAACACCACGGCTCACGACGCTAGAAGGGTTTTCAAACGTACGTGAGTTCGCCAAAGGAAAGCCACAGACTACACTGTGCGAAACAAGTCTGTGTCAAACCGCGCCTTCGAGCTTCCATCTGGCTTCACGGGGAAAACCTAGTCACAACATGAACGTGTGGAACCCTAAACAGGCGGCGTGCACGTCGGTCTGAAGAAACACCACTGCAGAGAAACCGTGTTTCTACCAACCTCTTCCCTGAAAATGGTAGTCTATTCCAAGGTAAGTGTGACAGCGCAAGGCATGTGCCCCATGCCTGCGCCACGGAAATAAGGAGTGGAGATTGTCTCTCCCGGTTCAAACCTTGTTCCGTGAGAAATGTTTTCAAGAGTGCGAGAGAGAGCAGAGGGAAAAGGTCATGCCTTTAAGTCTGAGAAGGAAACCCTGGAAAGCCGTACGCCTACGTATGAGCGGCATTCTGGCGCGAACGTGTGAAGGCATAAAGAATGTGTCCTGGGACGGTGCTTGACAAACCCCTTGTGAAGAAGTCTTCCCTCAGCTATCATATGGTTTCAGGAAGATAAAAGTGTTTTCCGCCGTGGGCGTGAAGGCACGAGGGACGTGCCCTAGAGTGAGCTGTCCGTTTCGAATGTGCCGCCCGTCGTTCCACGAAGAAGGGTGAGTATGGAAATGTATGATGTGAGGAAGCATAGGGAAGATTGCCTACGGGTGTTTAACTCTAAGGACAAATCTAGAGGGTTGCCGTCCGTCGACGACCAGCTCTTTCCCTACGGATGGAAGCGCCGTGTTAAAGCTTAGGGCGAGAGAAAAGAGACGGAATGCGAGATACACCACAGTGGGGAACACGTTGTGTGGAGGGCTTCTCTCCACCAAAGTCTCGGGTCACGAATTTGGAAGGGCCTTCAAATGTACGTGAGCTAGCGTCAGCAGAGCCTTCCACTGAACTCAGAGAAACGAGGCCGCGTCAAACATGATTTCGTGCTAACCCCTTGGTTCGCGAAGCGCGAAGCCTTTTGAGATATGTGTGTGAGGGTCTTGCACTCACCTCTCAAGAAACAAAACGGTAGAGCAATAGTCTTCCCACTACCATCTACAGGGAAGAAGACGGAGGAAATGTCCCACGTTAAACGTGAAGGCGCAAGTTACTGTGCCATAGAGCCCTGCTTGGGAAAGAACTTGTGTCGAAAGCTTCTCCCAACTCAGATCTTGTTTCGGGAAGATAGAAGCGCTGTCGGTACTTTGTGTGGAAACACAAGGAAAATGCCACACGCTGAATTGTGAAGAGAAATGTGGGTCGAACGTGACCACCAACACACTCGTTGTCCCCTAGAGAGGTGTGTGTCTGGAAGTGGGAGGAAGCGTAACGGACGTGCTATACACTTAACTCCAAGAAACAACGCTGTGGAGGTGCGGTCCTTCGACTGCCCTTCCTCTTTGCTAAGGAACGAAGCGGCTTGAAGCCAAGTGTGAAAGGAAACGGAGGGCAAGGAAGGGTGATATACCTCACTCGCGGCACAACTTCTGATGGAGGGCTTTTCTCAACGAACAGCATGTGTCACGAAGATAGAAGGGTTTGCGAAAGTATGTGACTTCGCCAAAGGAAAGGCATACACGAATCTCGGCGAACCACGTCTGTGCCGATCGCGACTTCGAGCTTCCATCTGGGTTCCCGAGGAATCCATAGTCACATAATGTCTGTGTGGTATCCTACTGCAGAAACACCACTGCAGAGAAACCGTGCGTCTACTATCACCTTCCCTGAAACTGGTAGACTTTTGCAATGGAAGTGGGAAATCGCAAGGAATGTGCCCCGTGCCTGTGCCACGGAAGTAACTAGTGTAAATGTCTGTCGCGATTCGAATCCTGTTCCGTGAGAAGCGTTTCCAAGAGTATGAGAGAGAGCAGATGGAAAAGGTCATGGTTTGAAGCGTGAGAAGGAGACCCGTCAGGAAAGCCATACACGTAAGTCGGGGAAGCACTTTTCGCGTGACATGGTGAAGGCATCTAGAATGTGCCCTGTGACGGTGCTCGAGAAACCACTTGTGAAGAAGGCTTCCCTCAACTGCCGTATCGTTTCCGTAGGAGGAAACTGTTTTCCGTAGTGGGTGTGAAGGCATAAGGGACGTAGACGAGACTTCGCTCTCCGCTTCGAAGGTGCCTGCCGTCGTTACACGAAGAAGGATGTGTATGGAAATGGATGACTGCGGAAGCATAAGGAAGATGGCATGCGTTTGTTTAACTCTAAGAACAAGTCTCGAGGGTTCCCGTCCTTCGACTACCATCTCTTCTCGTAAGGATGCGAAGCCGCTCCTTAAACCTCGTGTGAACGAAAAGAGATGGAACGCGCGATACCGCACAGTGAGGAACACGTTGTGCGGAGGGTTTCTCTCCATTACGTCCTGTGTCATGGAGGTGGATGGGTCTTGCAATGTACGTGGGCTAGCCTCAGTAGCAGTAGTAGCCTGACACTGAATTCTGAGAAACAAGGCCATGTCAAACAGGCTTTCGCGCTAACATCGTGGTGCTTGAAGAAAGAAGCCTTTGGAGACATGTGCGTTGCTATATAAGGTAGGCGTCTTACACTCACCTCTCACGAAACCAAACTGTAGGGAACTAGTCTTTCCACTACCGCCTCCGGGGAAGAAGTTGGAAGAACTTTCCGACGTTCAAAGTGAAGGCACAAATGCTGGGCCGTCTACCACTGTTTGAGAGAGGAGTTGTGTCTCAAGCTCCTGTCAACCCAGATCTTGCTTCGGGAAGGGAGAAGCGTTTTCAGGACTTCGTGTGAAAGCGTAAGGACAATGCCATAGGCTGAATGGTGAAGGAAAATGTGGGTCGAATGCGACCACCAACTAACAAGTTGTCCCCTAGGGAGGTGTGTGTCTGGAAATGGGAGGAAGCGTAAGGAACGAGCTGTACACTTAAGTCTAAGAGACAATGCTGTGGAGGAGCGGTCCTTCGACTCCCCGCCTCCTTTCCTAAGGATCGAAGCAGCTTGACGCCGAGTGTGAACGGAAGCAGAGGAAAAGCCTGCTATACCTTACTCGTGGAACCACTTTGTATGGAGGGCTTCTCTCAATGAACACCACGGCTCACGACGCTAGAAGGGTTTTCAAACGTACGTGAGTTCGCCAAAGGAAAGCCACAGACTACACTGTGCGAAACAAGTCTGTGTCAAACCGCGCCTTCGAGCTTCCATCTGGCTTCACGGGGAAAACCTAGTCACAACATGAACGTGTGGAACCCTAAACAGGCGGCGTGCACGTCGGTCTGAAGAAACACCACTGCAGAGAAACCGTGTTTCTACCAACCTCTTCCCTGAAAATGGTAGTCTATTCCAAGGTAAGTGTGACAGCGCAAGGCATGTGCCCCATGCCTGCGCCACGGAAATAAGGAGTGGAGATTGTCTCTCCCGGTTCAAACCTTGTTCCGTGAGAAATGTTTTCAAGAGTGCGAGAGAGAGCAGAGGGAAAAGGTCATGCCTTTAAGTCTGAGAAGGAAACCCTGGAAAGCCGTACGCCTACGTATGAGCGGCATTCTGGCGCGAACGTGTGAAGGCATAAAGAATGTGTCCTGGGACGGTGCTTGACAAACCCCTTGTGAAGAAGTCTTCCCTCAGCTATCATATGGTTTCAGGAAGATAAAAGTGTTTTCCGCCGTGGGCGTGAAGGCACGAGGGACGTGCCCTAGAGTGAGCTGTCCGTTTCGAATGTGCCGCCCGTCGTTCCACGAAGAAGGGTGAGTATGGAAATGTATGATGTGAGGAAGCATAGGGAAGATTGCCTACGGGTGTTTAACTCTAAGGACAAATCTAGAGGGTTGCCGTCCGTCGACGACCAGCTCTTTCCCTACGGATGGAAGCGCCGTGTTAAAGCTTAGGGCGAGAGAAAAGAGACGGAATGCGAGATACACCACAGTGGGGAACACGTTGTGTGGAGGGCTTCTCTCCACCAAAGTCTCGGGTCACGAATTTGGAAGGGCCTTCAAATGTACGTGAGCTAGCGTCAGCAGAGCCTTCCACTGAACTCAGAGAAACGAGGCCGCGTCAAACATGATTTCGTGCTAACCCCTTGGTTCGCGAAGCGCGAAGCCTTTTGAGATATGTGTGTGAGGGTCTTGCACTCACCTCTCAAGAAACAAAACGGTAGAGCAATAGTCTTCCCACTACCATCTACAGGGAAGAAGACGGAGGAAATGTCCCACGTTAAACGTGAAGGCGCAAGTTACTGTGCCATAGAGCCCTGCTTGGGAAAGAACTTGTGTCGAAAGCTTCTCCCAACTCAGATCTTGTTTCGGGAAGATAGAAGCGCTGTCGGTACTTTGTGTGGAAACACAAGGAAAATGCCACACGCTGAATTGTGAAGAGAAATGTGGGTCGAACGTGACCACCAACACACTCGTTGTCCCCTAGAGAGGTGTGTGTCTGGAAGTGGGAGGAAGCGTAACGGACGTGCTATACACTTAACTCCAAGAAACAACGCTGTGGAGGTGCGGTCCTTCGACTGCCCTTCCTCTTTGCTAAGGAACGAAGCGGCTTGAAGCCAAGTGTGAAAGGAAACGGAGGGCAAGGAAGGGTGATATACCTCACTCGCGGCACAACTTCTGATGGAGGGCTTTTCTCAACGAACAGCATGTGTCACGAAGATAGAAGGGTTTGCGAAAGTATGTGACTTCGCCAAAGGAAAGGCATACACGAATCTCGGCGAACCACGTCTGTGCCGATCGCGACTTCGAGCTTCCATCTGGGTTCCCGAGGAATCCATAGTCACATAATGTCTGTGTGGTATCCTACTGCAGAAACACCACTGCAGAGAAACCGTGCGTCTACTATCACCTTCCCTGAAACTGGTAGACTTTTGCAATGGAAGTGGGAAATCGCAAGGAATGTGCCCCGTGCCTGTGCCACGGAAGTAACTAGTGTAAATGTCTGTCGCGATTCGAATCCTGTTCCGTGAGAAGCGTTTCCAAGAGTATGAGAGAGAGCAGATGGAAAAGGTCATGGTTTGAAGCGTGAGAAGGAGACCCGTCAGGAAAGCCATACACGTAAGTCGGGGAAGCACTTTTCGCGTGACATGGTGAAGGCATCTAGAATGTGCCCTGTGACGGTGCTCGAGAAACCACTTGTGAAGAAGGCTTCCCTCAACTGCCGTATCGTTTCCGTAGGAGGAAACTGTTTTCCGTAGTGGGTGTGAAGGCATAAGGGACGTAGACGAGACTTCGCTCTCCGCTTCGAAGGTGCCTGCCGTCGTTACACGAAGAAGGATGTGTATGGAAATGGATGACTGCGGAAGCATAAGGAAGATGGCATGCGTTTGTTTAACTCTAAGAACAAGTCTCGAGGGTTCCCGTCCTTCGACTACCATCTCTTCTCGTAAGGATGCGAAGCCGCTCCTTAAACCTCGTGTGAACGAAAAGAGATGGAACGCGCGATACCGCACAGTGAGGAACACGTTGTGCGGAGGGTTTCTCTCCATTACGTCCTGTGTCATGGAGGTGGATGGGTCTTGCAATGTACGTGGGCTAGCCTCAGTAGCAGTAGTAGCCTGACACTGAATTCTGAGAAACAAGGCCATGTCAAACAGGCTTTCGCGCTAACATCGTGGTGCTTGAAGAAAGAAGCCTTTGGAGACATGTGCGTTGCTATATAAGGTAGGCGTCTTACACTCACCTCTCACGAAACCAAACTGTAGGGAACTAGTCTTTCCACTACCGCCTCCGGGGAAGAAGTTGGAAGAACTTTCCGACGTTCAAAGTGAAGGCACAAATGCTGGGCCGTCTACCACTGTTTGAGAGAGGAGTTGTGTCTCAAGCTCCTGTCAACCCAGATCTTGCTTCGGGAAGGGAGAAGCGTTTTCAGGACTTCGTGTGAAAGCGTAAGGACAATGCCATAGGCTGAATGGTGAAGGAAAATGTGGGTCGAATGCGACCACCAACTAACAAGTTGTCCCCTAGGGAGGTGTGTGTCTGGAAATGGGAGGAAGCGTAAGGAACGAGCTGTACACTTAAGTCTAAGAGACAATGCTGTGGAGGAGCGGTCCTTCGACTCCCCGCCTCCTTTCCTAAGGATCGAAGCAGCTTGACGCCGAGTGTGAACGGAAGCAGAGGAAAAGCCTGCTATACCTTACTCGTGGAACCACTTTGTATGGAGGGCTTCTCTCAATGAACACCACGGCTCACGACGCTAGAAGGGTTTTCAAACGTACGTGAGTTCGCCAAAGGAAAGCCACAGACTACACTGTGCGAAACAAGTCTGTGTCAAACCGCGCCTTCGAGCTTCCATCTGGCTTCACGGGGAAAACCTAGTCACAACATGAACGTGTGGAACCCTAAACAGGCGGCGTGCACGTCGGTCTGAAGAAACACCACTGCAGAGAAACCGTGTTTCTACCAACCTCTTCCCTGAAAATGGTAGTCTATTCCAAGGTAAGTGTGACAGCGCAAGGCATGTGCCCCATGCCTGCGCCACGGAAATAAGGAGTGGAGATTGTCTCTCCCGGTTCAAACCTTGTTCCGTGAGAAATGTTTTCAAGAGTGCGAGAGAGAGCAGAGGGAAAAGGTCATGCCTTTAAGTCTGAGAAGGAAACCCTGGAAAGCCGTACGCCTACGTATGAGCGGCATTCTGGCGCGAACGTGTGAAGGCATAAAGAATGTGTCCTGGGACGGTGCTTGACAAACCCCTTGTGAAGAAGTCTTCCCTCAGCTATCATATGGTTTCAGGAAGATAAAAGTGTTTTCCGCCGTGGGCGTGAAGGCACGAGGGACGTGCCCTAGAGTGAGCTGTCCGTTTCGAATGTGCCGCCCGTCGTTCCACGAAGAAGGGTGAGTATGGAAATGTATGATGTGAGGAAGCATAGGGAAGATTGCCTACGGGTGTTTAACTCTAAGGACAAATCTAGAGGGTTGCCGTCCGTCGACGACCAGCTCTTTCCCTACGGATGGAAGCGCCGTGTTAAAGCTTAGGGCGAGAGAAAAGAGACGGAATGCGAGATACACCACAGTGGGGAACACGTTGTGTGGAGGGCTTCTCTCCACCAAAGTCTCGGGTCACGAATTTGGAAGGGCCTTCAAATGTACGTGAGCTAGCGTCAGCAGAGCCTTCCACTGAACTCAGAGAAACGAGGCCGCGTCAAACACGATTTCGTGCTAACACCTTGGTTCGCGAAGCGCGAAGCCTTTTGAGATATGTGTGTGAGGGTCTTGCACTCACCTCTCAAGAAACAAAACGGTAGAGCAATAGTCTTCCCACTACCATCTACAGGGAAGAAGACGGAGGAAATGTCCCACGTTAAACGTGAAGGCGCAAGTTACTGTGCCATAGAGCCCTGCTTGGGAAAGAACTTGTGTCGAAAGCTTCTCCCAACTCAGATCTTGTTTCGGGAAGATAGAAGCGCTGTCGGTACTTTGTGTGGAAACACAAGGAAAATGCCACACGCTGAATTGTGAAGAGAAATGTGGGTCGAACGTGACCACCAACACACTCGTTGTCCCCTAGAGAGGTGTGTGTCTGGAAGTGGGAGGAAGCGTAACGGACGTGCTATACACTTAACTCCAAGAAACAACGCTGTGGAGGTGCGGTCCTTCGACTGCCCTTCCTCTTTGCTAAGGAACGAAGCGGCTTGAAGCCAAGTGTGAAAGGAAACGGAGGGCAAGGAAGGGTGATATACCTCACTCGCGGCACAACTTCTGATGGAGGGCTTTTCTCAACGAACAGCATGTGTCACGAAGATAGAAGGGTTTGCGAAAGTATGTGACTTCGCCAAAGGAAAGGCATACACGAATCTCGGCGAACCACGTCTGTGCCGATCGCGACTTCGAGCTTCCATCTGGGTTCCCGAGGAATCCATAGTCACATAATGTCTGTGTGGTATCCTACTGCAGAAACACCACTGCAGAGAAACCGTGCGTCTACTATCACCTTCCCTGAAACTGGTAGACTTTTGCAATGGAAGTGGGAAATCGCAAGGAATGTGCCCCGTGCCTGTGCCACGGAAGTAACTAGTGTAAATGTCTGTCGCGATTCGAATCCTGTTCCGTGAGAAGCGTTTCCAAGAGTATGAGAGAGAGCAGATGGAAAAGGTCATGGTTTGAAGCGTGAGAAGGAGACCCGTCAGGAAAGCCATACACGTAAGTCGGGGAAGCACTTTTCGCGTGACATGGTGAAGGCATCTAGAATGTGCCCTGTGACGGTGCTCGAGAAACCACTTGTGAAGAAGGCTTCCCTCAACTGCCGTATCGTTTCCGTAGGAGGAAACTGTTTTCCGTAGTGGGTGTGAAGGCATAAGGGACGTAGACGAGACTTCGCTCTCCGCTTCGAAGGTGCCTGCCGTCGTTACACGAAGAAGGATGTGTATGGAAATGGATGACTGCGGAAGCATAAGGAAGATGGCATGCGTTTGTTTAACTCTAAGAACAAGTCTCGAGGGTTCCCGTCCTTCGACTACCATCTCTTCTCGTAAGGATGCGAAGCCGCTCCTTAAACCTCGTGTGAACGAAAAGAGATGGAACGCGCGATACCGCACAGTGAGGAACACGTTGTGCGGAGGGTTTCTCTCCATTACGTCCTGTGTCATGGAGGTGGATGGGTCTTGCAATGTACGTGGGCTAGCCTCAGTAGCAGTAGTAGCCTGACACTGAATTCTGAGAAACAAGGCCATGTCAAACAGGCTTTCGCGCTAACATCGTGGTGCTTGAAGAAAGAAGCCTTTGGAGACATGTGCGTTGCTATATAAGGTAGGCGTCTTACACTCACCTCTCACGAAACCAAACTGTAGGGAACTAGTCTTTCCACTACCGCCTCCGGGGAAGAAGTTGGAAGAACTTTCCGACGTTCAAAGTGAAGGCACAAATGCTGGGCCGTCTACCACTGTTTGAGAGAGGAGTTGTGTCTCAAGCTCCTGTCAACCCAGATCTTGCTTCGGGAAGGGAGAAGCGTTTTCAGGACTTCGTGTGAAAGCGTAAGGACAATGCCATAGGCTGAATGGTGAAGGAAAATGTGGGTCGAATGCGACCACCAACTAACAAGTTGTCCCCTAGGGAGGTGTGTGTCTGGAAATGGGAGGAAGCGTAAGGAACGAGCTGTACACTTAAGTCTAAGAGACAATGCTGTGGAGGAGCGGTCCTTCGACTCCCCGCCTCCTTTCCTAAGGATCGAAGCAGCTTGACGCCGAGTGTGAACGGAAGCAGAGGAAAAGCCTGCTATACCTTACTCGTGGAACCACTTTGTATGGAGGGCTTCTCTCAATGAACACCACGGCTCACGACGCTAGAAGGGTTTTCAAACGTACGTGAGTTCGCCAAAGGAAAGCCACAGACTACACTGTGCGAAACAAGTCTGTGTCAAACCGCGCCTTCGAGCTTCCATCTGGCTTCACGGGGAAAACCTAGTCACAACATGAACGTGTGGAACCCTAAACAGGCGGCGTGCACGTCGGTCTGAAGAAACACCACTGCAGAGAAACCGTGTTTCTACCAACCTCTTCCCTGAAAATGGTAGTCTATTCCAAGGTAAGTGTGACAGCGCAAGGCATGTGCCCCATGCCTGCGCCACGGAAATAAGGAGTGGAGATTGTCTCTCCCGGTTCAAACCTTGTTCCGTGAGAAATGTTTTCAAGAGTGCGAGAGAGAGCAGAGGGAAAAGGTCATGCCTTTAAGTCTGAGAAGGAAACCCTGGAAAGCCGTACGCCTACGTATGAGCGGCATTCTGGCGCGAACGTGTGAAGGCATAAAGAATGTGTCCTGGGACGGTGCTTGACAAACCCCTTGTGAAGAAGTCTTCCCTCAGCTATCATATGGTTTCAGGAAGATAAAAGTGTTTTCCGCCGTGGGCGTGAAGGCACGAGGGACGTGCCCTAGAGTGAGCTGTCCGTTTCGAATGTGCCGCCCGTCGTTCCACGAAGAAGGGTGAGTATGGAAATGTATGATGTGAGGAAGCATAGGGAAGATTGCCTACGGGTGGTTAACTCTAAGGACAAATCTAGAGGGTTGCCGTCCGTCGACGACCAGCTCTTTCCCTACGGATGGAAGCGCCGTGTTAAAGCTTAGGGCGAGAGAAAAGAGACGGAATGCGAGATACACCACAGTGGGGAACACGTTGTGTGGAGGGCTTCTCTCCACCAAAGTCTCGGGTCACGAATTTGGAAGGGCCTTCAAATGTACGTGAGCTAGCGTCAGCAGAGCCTTCCACTGAACTCAGAGAAACGAGGCCGCGTCAAACACGATTTCGTGCTAACACCTTGGTTCGCGAAGCGCGAAGCCTTTTGAGATATGTGTGTGAGGGTCTTGCACTCACCTCTCAAGAAACAAAACGGTAGAGCAATAGTCTTCCCACTACCATCTACAGGGAAGAAGACGGAGGAAATGTCCCACGTTAAACGTGAAGGCGCAAGTTACTGTGCCATAGAGCCCTGCTTGGGAAAGAACTTGTGTCGAAAGCTTCTCCCAACTCAGATCTTGTTTCGGGAAGATAGAAGCGCTGTCGGTACTTTGTGTGGAAACACAAGGAAAATGCCACACGCTGAATTGTGAAGAGAAATGTGGGTCGAACGTGACCACCAACACACTCGTTGTCCCCTAGAGAGGTGTGTGTCTGGAAGTGGGAGGAAGCGTAACGGACGTGCTATACACTTAACTCCAAGAAACAACGCTGTGGAGGTGCGGTCCTTCGACTGCCCTTCCTCTTTGCTAAGGAACGAAGCGGCTTGAAGCCAAGTGTGAAAGGAAACGGAGGGCAAGGAAGGGTGATATACCTCACTCGCGGCACAACTTCTGATGGAGGGCTTTTCTCAACGAACAGCATGTGTCACGAAGATAGAAGGGTTTGCGAAAGTATGTGACTTCGCCAAAGGAAAGGCATACACGAATCTCGGCGAACCACGTCTGTGCCGATCGCGACTTCGAGCTTCCATCTGGGTTCCCGAGGAATCCATAGTCACATAATGTCTGTGTGGTATCCTACTGCAGAAACACCACTGCAGAGAAACCGTGCGTCTACTATCACCTTCCCTGAAACTGGTAGACTTTTGCAATGGAAGTGGGAAATCGCAAGGAATGTGCCCCGTGCCTGTGCCACGGAAGTAACTAGTGTAAATGTCTGTCGCGATTCGAATCCTGTTCCGTGAGAAGCGTTTCCAAGAGTATGAGAGAGAGCAGATGGAAAAGGTCATGGTTTGAAGCGTGAGAAGGAGACCCGTCAGGAAAGCCATACACGTAAGTCGGGGAAGCACTTTTCGCGTGACATGGTGAAGGCATCTAGAATGTGCCCTGTGACGGTGCTCGAGAAACCACTTGTGAAGAAGGCTTCCCTCAACTGCCGTATCGTTTCCGTAGGAGGAAACTGTTTTCCGTAGTGGGTGTGAAGGCATAAGGGACGTAGACGAGACTTCGCTCTCCGCTTCGAAGGTGCCTGCCGTCGTTACACGAAGAAGGATGTGTATGGAAATGGATGACTGCGGAAGCATAAGGAAGATGGCATGCGTTTGTTTAACTCTAAGAACAAGTCTCGAGGGTTCCCGTCCTTCGACTACCATCTCTTCTCGTAAGGATGCGAAGCCGCTCCTTAAACCTCGTGTGAACGAAAAGAGATGGAACGCGCGATACCGCACAGTGAGGAACACGTTGTGCGGAGGGTTTCTCTCCATTACGTCCTGTGTCATGGAGGTGGATGGGTCTTGCAATGTACGTGGGCTAGCCTCAGTAGCAGTAGTAGCCTGACACTGAATTCTGAGAAACAAGGCCATGTCAAACAGGCTTTCGCGCTAACATCGTGGTGCTTGAAGAAAGAAGCCTTTGGAGACATGTGCGTTGCTATATAAGGTAGGCGTCTTACACTCACCTCTCACGAAACCAAACTGTAGGGAACTAGTCTTTCCACTACCGCCTCCGGGGAAGAAGTTGGAAGAACTTTCCGACGTTCAAAGTGAAGGCACAAATGCTGGGCCGTCTACCACTGTTTGAGAGAGGAGTTGTGTCTCAAGCTCCTGTCAACCCAGATCTTGCTTCGGGAAGGGAGAAGCGTTTTCAGGACTTCGTGTGAAAGCGTAAGGACAATGCCATAGGCTGAATGGTGAAGGAAAATGTGGGTCGAATGCGACCACCAACTAACAAGTTGTCCCCTAGGGAGGTGTGTGTCTGGAAATGGGAGGAAGCGTAAGGAACGAGCTGTACACTTAAGTCTAAGAGACAATGCTGTGGAGGAGCGGTCCTTCGACTCCCCGCCTCCTTTCCTAAGGATCGAAGCAGCTTGACGCCGAGTGTGAACGGAAGCAGAGGAAAAGCCTGCTATACCTTACTCGTGGAACCACTTTGTATGGAGGGCTTCTCTCAATGAACACCACGGCTCACGACGCTAGAAGGGTTTTCAAACGTACGTGAGTTCGCCAAAGGAAAGCCACAGACTACACTGTGCGAAACAAGTCTGTGTCAAACCGCGCCTTCGAGCTTCCATCTGGCTTCACGGGGAAAACCTAGTCACAACATGAACGTGTGGAACCCTAAACAGGCGGCGTGCACGTCGGTCTGAAGAAACACCACTGCAGAGAAACCGTGTTTCTACCAACCTCTTCCCTGAAAATGGTAGTCTATTCCAAGGTAAGTGTGACAGCGCAAGGCATGTGCCCCATGCCTGCGCCACGGAAATAAGGAGTGGAGATTGTCTCTCCCGGTTCAAACCTTGTTCCGTGAGAAATGTTTTCAAGAGTGCGAGAGAGAGCAGAGGGAAAAGGTCATGCCTTTAAGTCTGAGAAGGAAACCCTGGAAAGCCGTACGCCTACGTATGAGCGGCATTCTGGCGCGAACGTGTGAAGGCATAAAGAATGTGTCCTGGGACGGTGCTTGACAAACCCCTTGTGAAGAAGTCTTCCCTCAGCTATCATATGGTTTCAGGAAGATAAAAGTGTTTTCCGCCGTGGGCGTGAAGGCACGAGGGACGTGCCCTAGAGTGAGCTGTCCGTTTCGAATGTGCCGCCCGTCGTTCCACGAAGAAGGGTGAGTATGGAAATGTATGATGTGAGGAAGCATAGGGAAGATTGCCTACGGGTGGTTAACTCTAAGGACAAATCTAGAGGGTTGCCGTCCGTCGACGACCAGCTCTTTCCCTACGGATGGAAGCGCCGTGTTAAAGCTTAGGGCGAGAGAAAAGAGACGGAATGCGAGATACACCACAGTGGGGAACACGTTGTGTGGAGGGCTTCTCTCCACCAAAGTCTCGGGTCACGAATTTGGAAGGGCCTTCAAATGTACGTGAGCTAGCGTCAGCAGAGCCTTCCACTGAACTCAGAGAAACGAGGCCGCGTCAAACACGATTTCGTGCTAACACCTTGGTTCGCGAAGCGCGAAGCCTTTTGAGATATGTGTGTGAGGGTCTTGCACTCACCTCTCAAGAAACAAAACGGTAGAGCAATAGTCTTCCCACTACCATCTACAGGGAAGAAGACGGAGGAAATGTCCCACGTTAAACGTGAAGGCGCAAGTTACTGTGCCATAGAGCCCTGCTTGGGAAAGAACTTGTGTCGAAAGCTTCTCCCAACTCAGATCTTGTTTCGGGAAGATAGAAGCGCTGTCGGTACTTTGTGTGGAAACACAAGGAAAATGCCACACGCTGAATTGTGAAGAGAAATGTGGGTCGAACGTGACCACCAACACACTCGTTGTCCCCTAGAGAGGTGTGTGTCTGGAAGTGGGAGGAAGCGTAACGGACGTGCTATACACTTAACTCCAAGAAACAACGCTGTGGAGGTGCGGTCCTTCGACTGCCCTTCCTCTTTGCTAAGGAACGAAGCGGCTTGAAGCCAAGTGTGAAAGGAAACGGAGGGCAAGGAAGGGTGATATACCTCACTCGCGGCACAACTTCTGATGGAGGGCTTTTCTCAACGAACAGCATGTGTCACGAAGATAGAAGGGTTTGCGAAAGTATGTGACTTCGCCAAAGGAAAGGCATACACGAATCTCGGCGAACCACGTCTGTGCCGATCGCGACTTCGAGCTTCCATCTGGGTTCCCGAGGAATCCATAGTCACATAATGTCTGTGTGGTATCCTACTGCAGAAACACCACTGCAGAGAAACCGTGCGTCTACTATCACCTTCCCTGAAACTGGTAGACTTTTGCAATGGAAGTGGGAAATCGCAAGGAATGTGCCCCGTGCCTGTGCCACGGAAGTAACTAGTGTAAATGTCTGTCGCGATTCGAATCCTGTTCCGTGAGAAGCGTTTCCAAGAGTATGAGAGAGAGCAGATGGAAAAGGTCATGGTTTGAAGCGTGAGAAGGAGACCCGTCAGGAAAGCCATACACGTAAGTCGGGGAAGCACTTTTCGCGTGACATGGTGAAGGCATCTAGAATGTGCCCTGTGACGGTGCTCGAGAAACCACTTGTGAAGAAGGCTTCCCTCAACTGCCGTATCGTTTCCGTAGGAGGAAACTGTTTTCCGTAGTGGGTGTGAAGGCATAAGGGACGTAGACGAGACTTCGCTCTCCGCTTCGAAGGTGCCTGCCGTCGTTACACGAAGAAGGATGTGTATGGAAATGGATGACTGCGGAAGCATAAGGAAGATGGCATGCGTTTGTTTAACTCTAAGAACAAGTCTCGAGGGTTCCCGTCCTTCGACTACCATCTCTTCTCGTAAGGATGCGAAGCCGCTCCTTAAACCTCGTGTGAACGAAAAGAGATGGAACGCGCGATACCGCACAGTGAGGAACACGTTGTGCGGAGGGTTTCTCTCCATTACGTCCTGTGTCATGGAGGTGGATGGGTCTTGCAATGTACGTGGGCTAGCCTCAGTAGCAGTAGTAGCCTGACACTGAATTCTGAGAAACAAGGCCATGTCAAACAGGCTTTCGCGCTAACATCGTGGTGCTTGAAGAAAGAAGCCTTTGGAGACATGTGCGTTGCTATATAAGGTAGGCGTCTTACACTCACCTCTCACGAAACCAAACTGTAGGGAACTAGTCTTTCCACTACCGCCTCCGGGGAAGAAGTTGGAAGAACTTTCCGACGTTCAAAGTGAAGGCACAAATGCTGGGCCGTCTACCACTGTTTGAGAGAGGAGTTGTGTCTCAAGCTCCTGTCAACCCAGATCTTGCTTCGGGAAGGGAGAAGCGTTTTCAGGACTTCGTGTGAAAGCGTAAGGACAATGCCATAGGCTGAATGGTGAAGGAAAATGTGGGTCGAATGCGACCACCAACTAACAAGTTGTCCCCTAGGGAGGTGTGTGTCTGGAAATGGGAGGAAGCGTAAGGAACGAGCTGTACACTTAAGTCTAAGAGACAATGCTGTGGAGGAGCGGTCCTTCGACTCCCCGCCTCCTTTCCTAAGGATCGAAGCAGCTTGACGCCGAGTGTGAACGGAAGCAGAGGAAAAGCCTGCTATACCTTACTCGTGGAACCACTTTGTATGGAGGGCTTCTCTCAATGAACACCACGGCTCACGACGCTAGAAGGGTTTTCAAACGTACGTGAGTTCGCCAAAGGAAAGCCACAGACTACACTGTGCGAAACAAGTCTGTGTCAAACCGCGCCTTCGAGCTTCCATCTGGCTTCACGGGGAAAACCTAGTCACAACATGAACGTGTGGAACCCTAAACAGGCGGCGTGCACGTCGGTCTGAAGAAACACCACTGCAGAGAAACCGTGTTTCTACCAACCTCTTCCCTGAAAATGGTAGTCTATTCCAAGGTAAGTGTGACAGCGCAAGGCATGTGCCCCATGCCTGCGCCACGGAAATAAGGAGTGGAGATTGTCTCTCCCGGTTCAAACCTTGTTCCGTGAGAAATGTTTTCAAGAGTGCGAGAGAGAGCAGAGGGAAAAGGTCATGCCTTTAAGTCTGAGAAGGAAACCCTGGAAAGCCGTACGCCTACGTATGAGCGGCATTCTGGCGCGAACGTGTGAAGGCATAAAGAATGTGTCCTGGGACGGTGCTTGACAAACCCCTTGTGAAGAAGTCTTCCCTCAGCTATCATATGGTTTCAGGAAGATAAAAGTGTTTTCCGCCGTGGGCGTGAAGGCACGAGGGACGTGCCCTAGAGTGAGCTGTCCGTTTCGAATGTGCCGCCCGTCGTTCCACGAAGAAGGGTGAGTATGGAAATGTATGATGTGAGGAAGCATAGGGAAGATTGCCTACGGGTGGTTAACTCTAAGGACAAATCTAGAGGGTTGCCGTCCGTCGACGACCAGCTCTTTCCCTACGGATGGAAGCGCCGTGTTAAAGCTTAGGGCGAGAGAAAAGAGACGGAATGCGAGATACACCACAGTGGGGAACACGTTGTGTGGAGGGCTTCTCTCCACCAAAGTCTCGGGTCACGAATTTGGAAGGGCCTTCAAATGTACGTGAGCTAGCGTCAGCAGAGCCTTCCACTGAACTCAGAGAAACGAGGCCGCGTCAAACATGATTTCGTGCTAACACCTTGGTTCGCGAAGCGCGAAGCCTTTTGAGATATGTGTGTGAGGGTCTTGCACTCACCTCTCAAGAAACAAAACGGTAGAGCAATAGTCTTCCCACTACCATCTACAGGGAAGAAGACGGAGGAAATGTCCCACGTTAAACGTGAAGGCGCAAGTTACTGTGCCATAGAGCCCTGCTTGGGAAAGAACTTGTGTCGAAAGCTTCTCCCAACTCAGATCTTGTTTCGGGAAGATAGAAGCGCTGTCGGTACTTTGTGTGGAAACACAAGGAAAATGCCACACGCTGAATTGTGAAGAGAAATGTGGGTCGAACGTGACCACCAACACACTCGTTGTCCCCTAGAGAGGTGTGTGTCTGGAAGTGGGAGGAAGCGTAACGGACGTGCTATACACTTAACTCCAAGAAACAACGCTGTGGAGGTGCGGTCCTTCGACTGCCCTTCCTCTTTGCTAAGGAACGAAGCGGCTTGAAGCCAAGTGTGAAAGGAAACGGAGGGCAAGGAAGGGTGATATACCTCACTCGCGGCACAACTTCTGATGGAGGGCTTTTCTCAACGAACAGCATGTGTCACGAAGATAGAAGGGTTTGCGAAAGTATGTGACTTCGCCAAAGGAAAGGCATACACGAATCTCGGCGAACCACGTCTGTGCCGATCGCGACTTCGAGCTTCCATCTGGGTTCCCGAGGAATCCATAGTCACATAATGTCTGTGTGGTATCCTACTGCAGAAACACCACTGCAGAGAAACCGTGCGTCTACTATCACCTTCCCTGAAACTGGTAGACTTTTGCAATGGAAGTGGGAAATCGCAAGGAATGTGCCCCGTGCCTGTGCCACGGAAGTAACTAGTGTAAATGTCTGTCGCGATTCGAATCCTGTTCCGTGAGAAGCGTTTCCAAGAGTATGAGAGAGAGCAGATGGAAAAGGTCATGGTTTGAAGCGTGAGAAGGAGACCCGTCAGGAAAGCCATACACGTAAGTCGGGGAAGCACTTTTCGCGTGACATGGTGAAGGCATCTAGAATGTGCCCTGTGACGGTGCTCGAGAAACCACTTGTGAAGAAGGCTTCCCTCAACTGCCGTATCGTTTCCGTAGGAGGAAACTGTTTTCCGTAGTGGGTGTGAAGGCATAAGGGACGTAGACGAGACTTCGCTCTCCGCTTCGAAGGTGCCTGCCGTCGTTACACGAAGAAGGATGTGTATGGAAATGGATGACTGCGGAAGCATAAGGAAGATGGCATGCGTTTGTTTAACTCTAAGAACAAGTCTCGAGGGTTCCCGTCCTTCGACTACCATCTCTTCTCGTAAGGATGCGAAGCCGCTCCTTAAACCTCGTGTGAACGAAAAGAGATGGAACGCGCGATACCGCACAGTGAGGAACACGTTGTGCGGAGGGTTTCTCTCCATTACGTCCTGTGTCATGGAGGTGGATGGGTCTTGCAATGTACGTGGGCTAGCCTCAGTAGCAGTAGTAGCCTGACACTGAATTCTGAGAAACAAGGCCATGTCAAACAGGCTTTCGCGCTAACATCGTGGTGCTTGAAGAAAGAAGCCTTTGGAGACATGTGCGTTGCTATATAAGGTAGGCGTCTTACACTCACCTCTCACGAAACCAAACTGTAGGGAACTAGTCTTTCCACTACCGCCTCCGGGGAAGAAGTTGGAAGAACTTTCCGACGTTCAAAGTGAAGGCACAAATGCTGGGCCGTCTACCACTGTTTGAGAGAGGAGTTGTGTCTCAAGCTCCTGTCAACCCAGATCTTGCTTCGGGAAGGGAGAAGCGTTTTCAGGACTTCGTGTGAAAGCGTAAGGACAATGCCATAGGCTGAATGGTGAAGGAAAATGTGGGTCGAATGCGACCACCAACTAACAAGTTGTCCCCTAGGGAGGTGTGTGTCTGGAAATGGGAGGAAGCGTAAGGAACGAGCTGTACACTTAAGTCTAAGAGACAATGCTGTGGAGGAGCGGTCCTTCGACTCCCCGCCTCCTTTCCTAAGGATCGAAGCAGCTTGACGCCGAGTGTGAACGGAAGCAGAGGAAAAGCCTGCTATACCTTACTCGTGGAACCACTTTGTATGGAGGGCTTCTCTCAATGAACACCACGGCTCACGACGCTAGAAGGGTTTTCAAACGTACGTGAGTTCGCCAAAGGAAAGCCACAGACTACACTGTGCGAAACAAGTCTGTGTCAAACCGCGCCTTCGAGCTTCCATCTGGCTTCACGGGGAAAACCTAGTCACAACATGAACGTGTGGAACCCTAAACAGGCGGCGTGCACGTCGGTCTGAAGAAACACCACTGCAGAGAAACCGTGTTTCTACCAACCTCTTCCCTGAAAATGGTAGTCTATTCCAAGGTAAGTGTGACAGCGCAAGGCATGTGCCCCATGCCTGCGCCACGGAAATAAGGAGTGGAGATTGTCTCTCCCGGTTCAAACCTTGTTCCGTGAGAAATGTTTTCAAGAGTGCGAGAGAGAGCAGAGGGAAAAGGTCATGCCTTTAAGTCTGAGAAGGAAACCCTGGAAAGCCGTACGCCTACGTATGAGCGGCATTCTGGCGCGAACGTGTGAAGGCATAAAGAATGTGTCCTGGGACGGTGCTTGACAAACCCCTTGTGAAGAAGTCTTCCCTCAGCTATCATATGGTTTCAGGAAGATAAAAGTGTTTTCCGCCGTGGGCGTGAAGGCACGAGGGACGTGCCCTAGAGTGAGCTGTCCGTTTCGAATGTGCCGCCCGTCGTTCCACGAAGAAGGGTGAGTATGGAAATGTATGATGTGAGGAAGCATAGGGAAGATTGCCTACGGGTGTTTAACTCTAAGGACAAATCTAGAGGGTTGCCGTCCGTCGACGACCAGCTCTTTCCCTACGGATGGAAGCGCCGTGTTAAAGCTTAGGGCGAGAGAAAAGAGACGGAATGCGAGATACACCACAGTGGGGAACACGTTGTGTGGAGGGCTTCTCTCCACCAAAGTCTCGGGTCACGAATTTGGAAGGGCCTTCAAATGTACGTGAGCTAGCGTCAGCAGAGCCTTCCACTGAACTCAGAGAAACGAGGCCGCGTCAAACACGATTTCGTGCTAACACCTTGGTTCGCGAAGCGCGAAGCCTTTTGAGATATGTGTGTGAGGGTCTTGCACTCACCTCTCAAGAAACAAAACGGTAGAGCAATAGTCTTCCCACTACCATCTACAGGGAAGAAGACGGAGGAAATGTCCCACGTTAAACGTGAAGGCGCAAGTTACTGTGCCATAGAGCCCTGCTTGGGAAAGAACTTGTGTCGAAAGCTTCTCCCAACTCAGATCTTGTTTCGGGAAGATAGAAGCGCTGTCGGTACTTTGTGTGGAAACACAAGGAAAATGCCACACGCTGAATTGTGAAGAGAAATGTGGGTCGAACGTGACCACCAACACACTCGTTGTCCCCTAGAGAGGTGTGTGTCTGGAAGTGGGAGGAAGCGTAACGGACGTGCTATACACTTAACTCCAAGAAACAACGCTGTGGAGGTGCGGTCCTTCGACTGCCCTTCCTCTTTGCTAAGGAACGAAGCGGCTTGAAGCCAAGTGTGAAAGGAAACGGAGGGCAAGGAAGGGTGATATACCTCACTCGCGGCACAACTTCTGATGGAGGGCTTTTCTCAACGAACAGCATGTGTCACGAAGATAGAAGGGTTTGCGAAAGTATGTGACTTCGCCAAAGGAAAGGCATACACGAATCTCGGCGAACCACGTCTGTGCCGATCGCGACTTCGAGCTTCCATCTGGGTTCCCGAGGAATCCATAGTCACATAATGTCTGTGTGGTATCCTACTGCAGAAACACCACTGCAGAGAAACCGTGCGTCTACTATCACCTTCCCTGAAACTGGTAGACTTTTGCAATGGAAGTGGGAAATCGCAAGGAATGTGCCCCGTGCCTGTGCCACGGAAGTAACTAGTGTAAATGTCTGTCGCGATTCGAATCCTGTTCCGTGAGAAGCGTTTCCAAGAGTATGAGAGAGAGCAGATGGAAAAGGTCATGGTTTGAAGCGTGAGAAGGAGACCCGTCAGGAAAGCCATACACGTAAGTCGGGGAAGCACTTTTCGCGTGACATGGTGAAGGCATCTAGAATGTGCCCTGTGACGGTGCTCGAGAAACCACTTGTGAAGAAGGCTTCCCTCAACTGCCGTATCGTTTCCGTAGGAGGAAACTGTTTTCCGTAGTGGGTGTGAAGGCATAAGGGACGTAGACGAGACTTCGCTCTCCGCTTCGAAGGTGCCTGCCGTCGTTACACGAAGAAGGATGTGTATGGAAATGGATGACTGCGGAAGCATAAGGAAGATGGCATGCGTTTGTTTAACTCTAAGAACAAGTCTCGAGGGTTCCCGTCCTTCGACTACCATCTCTTCTCGTAAGGATGCGAAGCCGCTCCTTAAACCTCGTGTGAACGAAAAGAGATGGAACGCGCGATACCGCACAGTGAGGAACACGTTGTGCGGAGGGTTTCTCTCCATTACGTCCTGTGTCATGGAGGTGGATGGGTCTTGCAATGTACGTGGGCTAGCCTCAGTAGCAGTAGTAGCCTGACACTGAATTCTGAGAAACAAGGCCATGTCAAACAGGCTTTCGCGCTAACATCGTGGTGCTTGAAGAAAGAAGCCTTTGGAGACATGTGCGTTGCTATATAAGGTAGGCGTCTTACACTCACCTCTCACGAAACCAAACTGTAGGGAACTAGTCTTTCCACTACCGCCTCCGGGGAAGAAGTTGGAAGAACTTTCCGACGTTCAAAGTGAAGGCACAAATGCTGGGCCGTCTACCACTGTTTGAGAGAGGAGTTGTGTCTCAAGCTCCTGTCAACCCAGATCTTGCTTCGGGAAGGGAGAAGCGTTTTCAGGACTTCGTGTGAAAGCGTAAGGACAATGCCATAGGCTGAATGGTGAAGGAAAATGTGGGTCGAATGCGACCACCAACTAACAAGTTGTCCCCTAGGGAGGTGTGTGTCTGGAAATGGGAGGAAGCGTAAGGAACGAGCTGTACACTTAAGTCTAAGAGACAATGCTGTGGAGGAGCGGTCCTTCGACTCCCCGCCTCCTTTCCTAAGGATCGAAGCAGCTTGACGCCGAGTGTGAACGGAAGCAGAGGAAAAGCCTGCTATACCTTACTCGTGGAACCACTTTGTATGGAGGGCTTCTCTCAATGAACACCACGGCTCACGACGCTAGAAGGGTTTTCAAACGTACGTGAGTTCGCCAAAGGAAAGCCACAGACTACACTGTGCGAAACAAGTCTGTGTCAAACCGCGCCTTCGAGCTTCCATCTGGCTTCACGGGGAAAACCTAGTCACAACATGAACGTGTGGAACCCTAAACAGGCGGCGTGCACGTCGGTCTGAAGAAACACCACTGCAGAGAAACCGTGTTTCTACCAACCTCTTCCCTGAAAATGGTAGTCTATTCCAAGGTAAGTGTGACAGCGCAAGGCATGTGCCCCATGCCTGCGCCACGGAAATAAGGAGTGGAGATTGTCTCTCCCGGTTCAAACCTTGTTCCGTGAGAAATGTTTTCAAGAGTGCGAGAGAGAGCAGAGGGAAAAGGTCACGCCTTTAAGTCTGAGAAGGAAACCCTGGAAAGCCGTACGCCTACGTATGAGCGGCATTCTGGCGCGAACGTGTGAAGGCATAAAGAATGTGTCCTGGGACGGTGCTTGACAAACCCCTTGTGAAGAAGTCTTCCCTCAGCTATCATATGGTTTCAGGAAGATAAAAGTGTTTTCCGCCGTGGGCGTGAAGGCACGAGGGACGTGCCCTAGAGTGAGCTGTCCGTTTCGAATGTGCCGCCCGTCGTTCCACGAAGAAGGGTGAGTATGGAAATGTATGATGTGAGGAAGCATAGGGAAGATTGCCTACGGGTGTTTAACTCTAAGGACAAATCTAGAGGGTTGCCGTCCGTCGACGACCAGCTCTTTCCCTACGGATGGAAGCGCCGTGTTAAAGCTTAGGGCGAGAGAAAAGAGACGGAATGCGAGATACACCACAGTGGGGAACACGTTGTGTGGAGGGCTTCTCTCCACCAAAGTCTCGGGTCACGAATTTGGAAGGGCCTTCAAATGTACGTGAGCTAGCGTCAGCAGAGCCTTCCACTGAACTCAGAGAAACGAGGCCGCGTCAAACACGATTTCGTGCTAACACCTTGGTTCGCGAAGCGCGAAGCCTTTTGAGATATGTGTGTGAGGGTCTTGCACTCACCTCTCAAGAAACAAAACGGTAGAGCAATAGTCTTCCCACTACCATCTACAGGGAAGAAGACGGAGGAAATGTCCCACGTTAAACGTGAAGGCGCAAGTTACTGTGCCATAGAGCCCTGCTTGGGAAAGAACTTGTGTCGAAAGCTTCTCCCAACTCAGATCTTGTTTCGGGAAGATAGAAGCGCTGTCGGTACTTTGTGTGGAAACACAAGGAAAATGCCACACGCTGAATTGTGAAGAGAAATGTGGGTCGAACGTGACCACCAACACACTCGTTGTCCCCTAGAGAGGTGTGTGTCTGGAAGTGGGAGGAAGCGTAACGGACGTGCTATACACTTAACTCCAAGAAACAACGCTGTGGAGGTGCGGTCCTTCGACTGCCCTTCCTCTTTGCTAAGGAACGAAGCGGCTTGAAGCCAAGTGTGAAAGGAAACGGAGGGCAAGGAAGGGTGATATACCTCACTCGCGGCACAACTTCTGATGGAGGGCTTTTCTCAACGAACAGCATGTGTCACGAAGATAGAAGGGTTTGCGAAAGTATGTGACTTCGCCAAAGGAAAGGCATACACGAATCTCGGCGAACCACGTCTGTGCCGATCGCGACTTCGAGCTTCCATCTGGGTTCCCGAGGAATCCATAGTCACATAATGTCTGTGTGGTATCCTACTGCAGAAACACCACTGCAGAGAAACCGTGCGTCTACTATCACCTTCCCTGAAACTGGTAGACTTTTGCAATGGAAGTGGGAAATCGCAAGGAATGTGCCCCGTGCCTGTGCCACGGAAGTAACTAGTGTAAATGTCTGTCGCGATTCGAATCCTGTTCCGTGAGAAGCGTTTCCAAGAGTATGAGAGAGAGCAGATGGAAAAGGTCATGGTTTGAAGCGTGAGAAGGAGACCCGTCAGGAAAGCCATACACGTAAGTCGGGGAAGCACTTTTCGCGTGACATGGTGAAGGCATCTAGAATGTGCCCTGTGACGGTGCTCGAGAAACCACTTGTGAAGAAGGCTTCCCTCAACTGCCGTATCGTTTCCGTAGGAGGAAACTGTTTTCCGTAGTGGGTGTGAAGGCATAAGGGACGTAGACGAGACTTCGCTCTCCGCTTCGAAGGTGCCTGCCGTCGTTACACGAAGAAGGATGTGTATGGAAATGGATGACTGCGGAAGCATAAGGAAGATGGCATGCGTTTGTTTAACTCTAAGAACAAGTCTCGAGGGTTCCCGTCCTTCGACTACCATCTCTTCTCGTAAGGATGCGAAGCCGCTCCTTAAACCTCGTGTGAACGAAAAGAGATGGAACGCGCGATACCGCACAGTGAGGAACACGTTGTGCGGAGGGTTTCTCTCCATTACGTCCTGTGTCATGGAGGTGGATGGGTCTTGCAATGTACGTGGGCTAGCCTCAGTAGCAGTAGTAGCCTGACACTGAATTCTGAGAAACAAGGCCATGTCAAACAGGCTTTCGCGCTAACATCGTGGTGCTTGAAGAAAGAAGCCTTTGGAGACATGTGCGTTGCTATATAAGGTAGGCGTCTTACACTCACCTCTCACGAAACCAAACTGTAGGGAACTAGTCTTTCCACTACCGCCTCCGGGGAAGAAGTTGGAAGAACTTTCCGACGTTCAAAGTGAAGGCACAAATGCTGGGCCGTCTACCACTGTTTGAGAGAGGAGTTGTGTCTCAAGCTCCTGTCAACCCAGATCTTGCTTCGGGAAGGGAGAAGCGTTTTCAGGACTTCGTGTGAAAGCGTAAGGACAATGCCATAGGCTGAATGGTGAAGGAAAATGTGGGTCGAATGCGACCACCAACTAACAAGTTGTCCCCTAGGGAGGTGTGTGTCTGGAAATGGGAGGAAGCGTAAGGAACGAGCTGTACACTTAAGTCTAAGAGACAATGCTGTGGAGGAGCGGTCCTTCGACTCCCCGCCTCCTTTCCTAAGGATCGAAGCAGCTTGACGCCGAGTGTGAACGGAAGCAGAGGAAAAGCCTGCTATACCTTACTCGTGGAACCACTTTGTATGGAGGGCTTCTCTCAATGAACACCACGGCTCACGACGCTAGAAGGGTTTTCAAACGTACGTGAGTTCGCCAAAGGAAAGCCACAGACTACACTGTGCGAAACAAGTCTGTGTCAAACCGCGCCTTCGAGCTTCCATCTGGCTTCACGGGGAAAACCTAGTCACAACATGAACGTGTGGAACCCTAAACAGGCGGCGTGCACGTCGGTCTGAAGAAACACCACTGCAGAGAAACCGTGTTTCTACCAACCTCTTCCCTGAAAATGGTAGTCTATTCCAAGGTAAGTGTGACAGCGCAAGGCATGTGCCCCATGCCTGCGCCACGGAAATAAGGAGTGGAGATTGTCTCTCCCGGTTCAAACCTTGTTCCGTGAGAAATGTTTTCAAGAGTGCGAGAGAGAGCAGAGGGAAAAGGTCATGCCTTTAAGTCTGAGAAGGAAACCCTGGAAAGCCGTACGCCTACGTATGAGCGGCATTCTGGCGCGAACGTGTGAAGGCATAAAGAATGTGTCCTGGGACGGTGCTTGACAAACCCCTTGTGAAGAAGTCTTCCCTCAGCTATCATATGGTTTCAGGAAGATAAAAGTGTTTTCCGCCGTGGGCGTGAAGGCACGAGGGACGTGCCCTAGAGTGAGCTGTCCGTTTCGAATGTGCCGCCCGTCGTTCCACGAAGAAGGGTGAGTATGGAAATGTATGATGTGAGGAAGCATAGGGAAGATTGCCTACGGGTGGTTAACTCTAAGGACAAATCTAGAGGGTTGCCGTCCGTCGACGACCAGCTCTTTCCCTACGGATGGAAGCGCCGTGTTAAAGCTTAGGGCGAGAGAAAAGAGACGGAATGCGAGATACACCACAGTGGGGAACACGTTGTGTGGAGGGCTTCTCTCCACCAAAGTCTCGGGTCACGAATTTGGAAGGGCCTTCAAATGTACGTGAGCTAGCGTCAGCAGAGCCTTCCACTGAACTCAGAGAAACGAGGCCGCGTCAAACACGATTTCGTGCTAACACCTTGGTTCGCGAAGCGCGAAGCCTTTTGAGATATGTGTGTGAGGGTCTTGCACTCACCTCTCAAGAAACAAAACGGTAGAGCAATAGTCTTCCCACTACCATCTACAGGGAAGAAGACGGAGGAAATGTCCCACGTTAAACGTGAAGGCGCAAGTTACTGTGCCATAGAGCCCTGCTTGGGAAAGAACTTGTGTCGAAAGCTTCTCCCAACTCAGATCTTGTTTCGGGAAGATAGAAGCGCTGTCGGTACTTTGTGTGGAAACACAAGGAAAATGCCACACGCTGAATTGTGAAGAGAAATGTGGGTCGAACGTGACCACCAACACACTCGTTGTCCCCTAGAGAGGTGTGTGTCTGGAAGTGGGAGGAAGCGTAACGGACGTGCTATACACTTAACTCCAAGAAACAACGCTGTGGAGGTGCGGTCCTTCGACTGCCCTTCCTCTTTGCTAAGGAACGAAGCGGCTTGAAGCCAAGTGTGAAAGGAAACGGAGGGCAAGGAAGGGTGATATACCTCACTCGCGGCACAACTTCTGATGGAGGGCTTTTCTCAACGAACAGCATGTGTCACGAAGATAGAAGGGTTTGCGAAAGTATGTGACTTCGCCAAAGGAAAGGCATACACGAATCTCGGCGAACCACGTCTGTGCCGATCGCGACTTCGAGCTTCCATCTGGGTTCCCGAGGAATCCATAGTCACATAATGTCTGTGTGGTATCCTACTGCAGAAACACCACTGCAGAGAAACCGTGCGTCTACTATCACCTTCCCTGAAACTGGTAGACTTTTGCAATGGAAGTGGGAAATCGCAAGGAATGTGCCCCGTGCCTGTGCCACGGAAGTAACTAGTGTAAATGTCTGTCGCGATTCGAATCCTGTTCCGTGAGAAGCGTTTCCAAGAGTATGAGAGAGAGCAGATGGAAAAGGTCATGGTTTGAAGCGTGAGAAGGAGACCCGTCAGGAAAGCCATACACGTAAGTCGGGGAAGCACTTTTCGCGTGACATGGTGAAGGCATCTAGAATGTGCCCTGTGACGGTGCTCGAGAAACCACTTGTGAAGAAGGCTTCCCTCAACTGCCGTATCGTTTCCGTAGGAGGAAACTGTTTTCCGTAGTGGGTGTGAAGGCATAAGGGACGTAGACGAGACTTCGCTCTCCGCTTCGAAGGTGCCTGCCGTCGTTACACGAAGAAGGATGTGTATGGAAATGGATGACTGCGGAAGCATAAGGAAGATGGCATGCGTTTGTTTAACTCTAAGAACAAGTCTCGAGGGTTCCCGTCCTTCGACTACCATCTCTTCTCGTAAGGATGCGAAGCCGCTCCTTAAACCTCGTGTGAACGAAAAGAGATGGAACGCGCGATACCGCACAGTGAGGAACACGTTGTGCGGAGGGTTTCTCTCCATTACGTCCTGTGTCATGGAGGTGGATGGGTCTTGCAATGTACGTGGGCTAGCCTCAGTAGCAGTAGTAGCCTGACACTGAATTCTGAGAAACAAGGCCATGTCAAACAGGCTTTCGCGCTAACATCGTGGTGCTTGAAGAAAGAAGCCTTTGGAGACATGTGCGTTGCTATATAAGGTAGGCGTCTTACACTCACCTCTCACGAAACCAAACTGTAGGGAACTAGTCTTTCCACTACCGCCTCCGGGGAAGAAGTTGGAAGAACTTTCCGACGTTCAAAGTGAAGGCACAAATGCTGGGCCGTCTACCACTGTTTGAGAGAGGAGTTGTGTCTCAAGCTCCTGTCAACCCAGATCTTGCTTCGGGAAGGGAGAAGCGTTTTCAGGACTTCGTGTGAAAGCGTAAGGACAATGCCATAGGCTGAATGGTGAAGGAAAATGTGGGTCGAATGCGACCACCAACTAACAAGTTGTCCCCTAGGGAGGTGTGTGTCTGGAAATGGGAGGAAGCGTAAGGAACGAGCTGTACACTTAAGTCTAAGAGACAATGCTGTGGAGGAGCGGTCCTTCGACTCCCCGCCTCCTTTCCTAAGGATCGAAGCAGCTTGACGCCGAGTGTGAACGGAAGCAGAGGAAAAGCCTGCTATACCTTACTCGTGGAACCACTTTGTATGGAGGGCTTCTCTCAATGAACACCACGGCTCACGACGCTAGAAGGGTTTTCAAACGTACGTGAGTTCGCCAAAGGAAAGCCACAGACTACACTGTGCGAAACAAGTCTGTGTCAAACCGCGCCTTCGAGCTTCCATCTGGCTTCACGGGGAAAACCTAGTCACAACATGAACGTGTGGAACCCTAAACAGGCGGCGTGCACGTCGGTCTGAAGAAACACCACTGCAGAGAAACCGTGTTTCTACCAACCTCTTCCCTGAAAATGGTAGTCTATTCCAAGGTAAGTGTGACAGCGCAAGGCATGTGCCCCATGCCTGCGCCACGGAAATAAGGAGTGGAGATTGTCTCTCCCGGTTCAAACCTTGTTCCGTGAGAAATGTTTTCAAGAGTGCGAGAGAGAGCAGAGGGAAAAGGTCATGCCTTTAAGTCTGAGAAGGAAACCCTGGAAAGCCGTACGCCTACGTATGAGCGGCATTCTGGCGCGAACGTGTGAAGGCATAAAGAATGTGTCCTGGGACGGTGCTTGACAAACCCCTTGTGAAGAAGTCTTCCCTCAGCTATCATATGGTTTCAGGAAGATAAAAGTGTTTTCCGCCGTGGGCGTGAAGGCACGAGGGACGTGCCCTAGAGTGAGCTGTCCGTTTCGAATGTGCCGCCCGTCGTTCCACGAAGAAGGGTGAGTATGGAAATGTATGATGTGAGGAAGCATAGGGAAGATTGCCTACGGGTGTTTAACTCTAAGGACAAATCTAGAGGGTTGCCGTCCGTCGACGACCAGCTCTTTCCCTACGGATGGAAGCGCCGTGTTAAAGCTTAGGGCGAGAGAAAAGAGACGGAATGCGAGATACACCACAGTGGGGAACACGTTGTGTGGAGGGCTTCTCTCCACCAAAGTCTCGGGTCACGAATTTGGAAGGGCCTTCAAATGTACGTGAGCTAGCGTCAGCAGAGCCTTCCACTGAACTCAGAGAAACGAGGCCGCGTCAAACATGATTTCGTGCTAACACCTTGGTTCGCGAAGCGCGAAGCCTTTTGAGATATGTGTGTGAGGGTCTTGCACTCACCTCTCAAGAAACAAAACGGTAGAGCAATAGTCTTCCCACTACCATCTACAGGGAAGAAGACGGAGGAAATGTCCCACGTTAAACGTGAAGGCGCAAGTTACTGTGCCATAGAGCCCTGCTTGGGAAAGAACTTGTGTCGAAAGCTTCTCCCAACTCAGATCTTGTTTCGGGAAGATAGAAGCGCTGTCGGTACTTTGTGTGGAAACACAAGGAAAATGCCACACGCTGAATTGTGAAGAGAAATGTGGGTCGAACGTGACCACCAACACGCTCGTTGTCCCCTAGAGAGGTGTGTGTCTGGAAGTGGGAGGAAGCGTAACGGACGTGCTATACACTTAACTCCAAGAAACAACGCTGTGGAGGTGCGGTCCTTCGACTGCCCTTCCTCTTTGCTAAGGAACGAAGCGGCTTGAAGCCAAGTGTGAAAGGAAACGGAGGGCAAGGAAGGGTGATATACCTCACTCGCGGCACAACTTCTGATGGAGGGCTTTTCTCAACGAACAGCATGTGTCACGAAGATAGAAGGGTTTGCGAAAGTATGTGACTTCGCCAAAGGAAAGGCATACACGAATCTCGGCGAACCACGTCTGTGCCGATCGCGACTTCGAGCTTCCATCTGGGTTCCCGAGGAATCCATAGTCACATAATGTCTGTGTGGTATCCTACTGCAGAAACACCACTGCAGAGAAACCGTGCGTCTACTATCACCTTCCCTGAAACTGGTAGACTTTTGCAATGGAAGTGGGAAATCGCAAGGAATGTGCCCCGTGCCTGTGCCACGGAAGTAACTAGTGTAAATGTCTGTCGCGATTCGAATCCTGTTCCGTGAGAAGCGTTTCCAAGAGTATGAGAGAGAGCAGATGGAAAAGGTCATGGTTTGAAGCGTGAGAAGGAGACCCGTCAGGAAAGCCATACACGTAAGTCGGGGAAGCACTTTTCGCGTGACATGGTGAAGGCATCTAGAATGTGCCCTGTGACGGTGCTCGAGAAACCACTTGTGAAGAAGGCTTCCCTCAACTGCCGTATCGTTTCCGTAGGAGGAAACTGTTTTCCGTAGTGGGTGTGAAGGCATAAGGGACGTAGACGAGACTTCGCTCTCCGCTTCGAAGGTGCCTGCCGTCGTTACACGAAGAAGGATGTGTATGGAAATGGATGACTGCGGAAGCATAAGGAAGATGGCATGCGTTTGTTTAACTCTAAGAACAAGTCTCGAGGGTTCCCGTCCTTCGACTACCATCTCTTCTCGTAAGGATGCGAAGCCGCTCCTTAAACCTCGTGTGAACGAAAAGAGATGGAACGCGCGATACCGCACAGTGAGGAACACGTTGTGCGGAGGGTTTCTCTCCATTACGTCCTGTGTCATGGAGGTGGATGGGTCTTGCAATGTACGTGGGCTAGCCTCAGTAGCAGTAGTAGCCTGACACTGAATTCTGAGAAACAAGGCCATGTCAAACAGGCTTTCGCGCTAACATCGTGGTGCTTGAAGAAAGAAGCCTTTGGAGACATGTGCGTTGCTATATAAGGTAGGCGTCTTACACTCACCTCTCACGAAACCAAACTGTAGGGAACTAGTCTTTCCACTACCGCCTCCGGGGAAGAAGTTGGAAGAACTTTCCGACGTTCAAAGTGAAGGCACAAATGCTGGGCCGTCTACCACTGTTTGAGAGAGGAGTTGTGTCTCAAGCTCCTGTCAACCCAGATCTTGCTTCGGGAAGGGAGAAGCGTTTTCAGGACTTCGTGTGAAAGCGTAAGGACAATGCCATAGGCTGAATGGTGAAGGAAAATGTGGGTCGAATGCGACCACCAACTAACAAGTTGTCCCCTAGGGAGGTGTGTGTCTGGAAATGGGAGGAAGCGTAAGGAACGAGCTGTACACTTAAGTCTAAGAGACAATGCTGTGGAGGAGCGGTCCTTCGACTCCCCGCCTCCTTTCCTAAGGATCGAAGCAGCTTGACGCCGAGTGTGAACGGAAGCAGAGGAAAAGCCTGCTATACCTTACTCGTGGAACCACTTTGTATGGAGGGCTTCTCTCAATGAACACCACGGCTCACGACGCTAGAAGGGTTTTCAAACGTACGTGAGTTCGCCAAAGGAAAGCCACAGACTACACTGTGCGAAACAAGTCTGTGTCAAACCGCGCCTTCGAGCTTCCATCTGGCTTCACGGGGAAAACCTAGTCACAACATGAACGTGTGGAACCCTAAACAGGCGGCGTGCACGTCGGTCTGAAGAAACACCACTGCAGAGAAACCGTGTTTCTACCAACCTCTTCCCTGAAAATGGTAGTCTATTCCAAGGTAAGTGTGACAGCGCAAGGCATGTGCCCCATGCCTGCGCCACGGAAATAAGGAGTGGAGATTGTCTCTCCCGGTTCAAACCTTGTTCCGTGAGAAATGTTTTCAAGAGTGCGAGAGAGAGCAGAGGGAAAAGGTCATGCCTTTAAGTCTGAGAAGGAAACCCTGGAAAGCCGTACGCCTACGTATGAGCGGCATTCTGGCGCGAACGTGTGAAGGCATAAAGAATGTGTCCTGGGACGGTGCTTGACAAACCCCTTGTGAAGAAGTCTTCCCTCAGCTATCATATGGTTTCAGGAAGATAAAAGTGTTTTCCGCCGTGGGCGTGAAGGCACGAGGGACGTGCCCTAGAGTGAGCTGTCCGTTTCGAATGTGCCGCCCGTCGTTCCACGAAGAAGGGTGAGTATGGAAATGTATGATGTGAGGAAGCATAGGGAAGATTGCCTACGGGTGTTTAACTCTAAGGACAAATCTAGAGGGTTGCCGTCCGTCGACGACCAGCTCTTTCCCTACGGATGGAAGCGCCGTGTTAAAGCTTAGGGCGAGAGAAAAGAGACGGAATGCGAGATACACCACAGTGGGGAACACGTTGTGTGGAGGGCTTCTCTCCACCAAAGTCTCGGGTCACGAATTTGGAAGGGCCTTCAAATGTACGTGAGCTAGCGTCAGCAGAGCCTTCCACTGAACTCAGAGAAACGAGGCCGCGTCAAACATGATTTCGTGCTAACACCTTGGTTCGCGAAGCGCGAAGCCTTTTGAGATATGTGTGTGAGGGTCTTGCACTCACCTCTCAAGAAACAAAACGGTAGAGCAATAGTCTTCCCACTACCATCTACAGGGAAGAAGACGGAGGAAATGTCCCACGTTAAACGTGAAGGCGCAAGTTACTGTGCCATAGAGCCCTGCTTGGGAAAGAACTTGTGTCGAAAGCTTCTCCCAACTCAGATCTTGTTTCGGGAAGATAGAAGCGCTGTCGGTACTTTGTGTGGAAACACAAGGAAAATGCCACACGCTGAATTGTGAAGAGAAATGTGGGTCGAACGTGACCACCAACACACTCGTTGTCCCCTAGAGAGGTGTGTGTCTGGAAGTGGGAGGAAGCGTAACGGACGTGCTATACACTTAACTCCAAGAAACAACGCTGTGGAGGTGCGGTCCTTCGACTGCCCTTCCTCTTTGCTAAGGAACGAAGCGGCTTGAAGCCAAGTGTGAAAGGAAACGGAGGGCAAGGAAGGGTGATATACCTCACTCGCGGCACAACTTCTGATGGAGGGCTTTTCTCAACGAACAGCATGTGTCACGAAGATAGAAGGGTTTGCGAAAGTATGTGACTTCGCCAAAGGAAAGGCATACACGAATCTCGGCGAACCACGTCTGTGCCGATCGCGACTTCGAGCTTCCATCTGGGTTCCCGAGGAATCCATAGTCACATAATGTCTGTGTGGTATCCTACTGCAGAAACACCACTGCAGAGAAACCGTGCGTCTACTATCACCTTCCCTGAAACTGGTAGACTTTTGCAATGGAAGTGGGAAATCGCAAGGAATGTGCCCCGTGCCTGTGCCACGGAAGTAACTAGTGTAAATGTCTGTCGCGATTCGAATCCTGTTCCGTGAGAAGCGTTTCCAAGAGTATGAGAGAGAGCAGATGGAAAAGGTCATGGTTTGAAGCGTGAGAAGGAGACCCGTCAGGAAAGCCATACACGTAAGTCGGGGAAGCACTTTTCGCGTGACATGGTGAAGGCATCTAGAATGTGCCCTGTGACGGTGCTCGAGAAACCACTTGTGAAGAAGGCTTCCCTCAACTGCCGTATCGTTTCCGTAGGAGGAAACTGTTTTCCGTAGTGGGTGTGAAGGCATAAGGGACGTAGACGAGACTTCGCTCTCCGCTTCGAAGGTGCCTGCCGTCGTTACACGAAGAAGGATGTGTATGGAAATGGATGACTGCGGAAGCATAAGGAAGATGGCATGCGTTTGTTTAACTCTAAGAACAAGTCTCGAGGGTTCCCGTCCTTCGACTACCATCTCTTCTCGTAAGGATGCGAAGCCGCTCCTTAAACCTCGTGTGAACGAAAAGAGATGGAACGCGCGATACCGCACAGTGAGGAACACGTTGTGCGGAGGGTTTCTCTCCATTACGTCCTGTGTCATGGAGGTGGATGGGTCTTGCAATGTACGTGGGCTAGCCTCAGTAGCAGTAGTAGCCTGACACTGAATTCTGAGAAACAAGGCCATGTCAAACAGGCTTTCGCGCTAACATCGTGGTGCTTGAAGAAAGAAGCCTTTGGAGACATGTGCGTTGCTATATAAGGTAGGCGTCTTACACTCACCTCTCACGAAACCAAACTGTAGGGAACTAGTCTTTCCACTACCGCCTCCGGGGAAGAAGTTGGAAGAACTTTCCGACGTTCAAAGTGAAGGCACAAATGCTGGGCCGTCTACCACTGTTTGAGAGAGGAGTTGTGTCTCAAGCTCCTGGCAACCCAGATCTTGCTTCGGGAAGGGAGAAGCGTTTTCAGGACTTCGTGTGAAAGCGTAAGGACAATGCCATAGGCTGAATGGTGAAGGAAAATGTGGGTCGAATGCGACCACCAACTAACAAGTTGTCCCCTAGGGAGGTGTGTGTCTGGAAATGGGAGGAAGCGTAAGGAACGAGCTGTACACTTAAGTCTAAGAGACAATGCTGTGGAGGAGCGGTCCTTCGACTCCCCGCCTCCTTTCCTAAGGATCGAAGCAGCTTGACGCCGAGTGTGAACGGAAGCAGAGGAAAAGCCTGCTATACCTTACTCGTGGAACCACTTTGTATGGAGGGCTTCTCTCAATGAACACCACGGCTCACGACGCTAGAAGGGTTTTCAAACGTACGTGAGTTCGCCAAAGGAAAGCCACAGACTACACTGTGCGAAACAAGTCTGTGTCAAACCGCGCCTTCGAGCTTCCATCTGGCTTCACGGGGAAAACCTAGTCACAACATGAACGTGTGGAACCCTAAACAGGCGGCGTGCACGTCGGTCTGAAGAAACACCACTGCAGAGAAACCGTGTTTCTACCAACCTCTTCCCTGAAAATGGTGGTCTATTCCAAGGTAAGTGTGACAGCGCAAGGCATGTGCCCCATGCCTGCGCCACGGAAATAAGGAGTGGAGATTGTCTCTCCCGGTTCAAACCTTGTTCCGTGAGAAATGTTTTCAAGAGTGCGAGAGAGAGCAGAGGGAAAAGGTCATGCCTTTAAGTCTGAGAAGGAAACCCTGGAAAGCCGTACGCCTACGTATGAGCGGCATTCTGGCGCGAACGTGTGAAGGCATAAAGAATGTGTCCTGGGACGGTGCTTGACAAACCCCTTGTGAAGAAGTCTTCCCTCAGCTATCATATGGTTTCAGGAAGATAAAAGTGTTTTCCGCCGTGGGCGTGAAGGCACGAGGGACGTGCCCTAGAGTGAGCTGTCCGTTTCGAATGTGCCGCCCGTCGTTCCACGAAGAAGGGTGAGTATGGAAATGTATGATGTGAGGAAGCATAGGGAAGATTGCCTACGGGTGTTTAACTCTAAGGACAAATCTAGAGGGTTGCCGTCCGTCGACGACCAGCTCTTTCCCTACGGATGGAAGCGCCGTGTTAAAGCTTAGGGCGAGAGAAAAGAGACGGAATGCGAGATACACCACAGTGGGGAACACGTTGTGTGGAGGGCTTCTCTCCACCAAAGTCTCGGGTCACGAATTTGGAAGGGCCTTCAAATGTACGTGAGCTAGCGTCAGCAGAGCCTTCCACTGAACTCAGAGAAACGAGGCCGCGTCAAACATGATTTCGTGCTAACACCTTGGTTCGCGAAGCGCGAAGCCTTTTGAGATATGTGTGTGAGGGTCTTGCACTCACCTCTCAAGAAACAAAACGGTAGAGCAATAGTCTTCCCACTACCATCTACAGGGAAGAAGACGGAGGAAATGTCCCACGTTAAACGTGAAGGCGCAAGTTACTGTGCCATAGAGCCCTGCTTGGGAAAGAACTTGTGTCGAAAGCTTCTCCCAACTCAGATCTTGTTTCGGGAAGATAGAAGCGCTGTCGGTACTTTGTGTGGAAACACAAGGAAAATGCCACACGCTGAATTGTGAAGAGAAATGTGGGTCGAACGTGACCACCAACACACTCGTTGTCCCCTAGAGAGGTGTGTGTCTGGAAGTGGGAGGAAGCGTAACGGACGTGCTATACACTTAACTCCAAGAAACAACGCTGTGGAGGTGCGGTCCTTCGACTGCCCTTCCTCTTTGCTAAGGAACGAAGCGGCTTGAAGCCAAGTGTGAAAGGAAACGGAGGGCAAGGAAGGGTGATATACCTCACTCGCGGCACAACTTCTGATGGAGGGCTTTTCTCAACGAACAGCATGTGTCACGAAGATAGAAGGGTTTGCGAAAGTATGTGACTTCGCCAAAGGAAAGGCATACACGAATCTCGGCGAACCACGTCTGTGCCGATCGCGACTTCGAGCTTCCATCTGGGTTCCCGAGGAATCCATAGTCACATAATGTCTGTGTGGTATCCTACTGCAGAAACACCACTGCAGAGAAACCGTGCGTCTACTATCACCTTCCCTGAAACTGGTAGACTTTTGCAATGGAAGTGGGAAATCGCAAGGAATGTGCCCCGTGCCTGTGCCACGGAAGTAACTAGTGTAAATGTCTGTCGCGATTCGAATCCTGTTCCGTGAGAAGCGTTTCCAAGAGTATGAGAGAGAGCAGATGGAAAAGGTCATGGTTTGAAGCGTGAGAAGGAGACCCGTCAGGAAAGCCATACACGTAAGTCGGGGAAGCACTTTTCGCGTGACATGGTGAAGGCATCTAGAATGTGCCCTGTGACGGTGCTCGAGAAACCACTTGTGAAGAAGGCTTCCCTCAACTGCCGTATCGTTTCCGTAGGAGGAAACTGTTTTCCGTAGTGGGTGTGAAGGCATAAGGGACGTAGACGAGACTTCGCTCTCCGCTTCGAAGGTGCCTGCCGTCGTTACACGAAGAAGGATGTGTATGGAAATGGATGACTGCGGAAGCATAAGGAAGATGGCATGCGTTTGTTTAACTCTAAGAACAAGTCTCGAGGGTTCCCGTCCTTCGACTACCATCTCTTCTCGTAAGGATGCGAAGCCGCTCCTTAAACCTCGTGTGAACGAAAAGAGATGGAACGCGCGATACCGCACAGTGAGGAACACGTTGTGCGGAGGGTTTCTCTCCATTACGTCCTGTGTCATGGAGGTGGATGGGTCTTGCAATGTACGTGGGCTAGCCTCAGTAGCAGTAGTAGCCTGACACTGAATTCTGAGAAACAAGGCCATGTCAAACAGGCTTTCGCGCTAACATCGTGGTGCTTGAAGAAAGAAGCCTTTGGAGACATGTGCGTTGCTATATAAGGTAGGCGTCTTACACTCACCTCTCACGAAACCAAACTGTAGGGAACTAGTCTTTCCACTACCGCCTCCGGGGAAGAAGTTGGAAGAACTTTCCGACGTTCAAAGTGAAGGCACAAATGCTGGGCCGTCTACCACTGTTTGAGAGAGGAGTTGTGTCTCAAGCTCCTGGCAACCCAGATCTTGCTTCGGGAAGGGAGAAGCGTTTTCAGGACTTCGTGTGAAAGCGTAAGGACAATGCCATAGGCTGAATGGTGAAGGAAAATGTGGGTCGAATGCGACCACCAACTAACAAGTTGTCCCCTAGGGAGGTGTGTGTCTGGAAATGGGAGGAAGCGTAAGGAACGAGCTGTACACTTAAGTCTAAGAGACAATGCTGTGGAGGAGCGGTCCTTCGACTCCCCGCCTCCTTTCCTAAGGATCGAAGCAGCTTGACGCCGAGTGTGAACGGAAGCAGAGGAAAAGCCTGCTATACCTTACTCGTGGAACCACTTTGTATGGAGGGCTTCTCTCAATGAACACCACGGCTCACGACGCTAGAAGGGTTTTCAAACGTACGTGAGTTCGCCAAAGGAAAGCCACAGACTACACTGTGCGAAACAAGTCTGTGTCAAACCGCGCCTTCGAGCTTCCATCTGGCTTCACGGGGAAAACCTAGTCACAACATGAACGTGTGGAACCCTAAACAGGCGGCGTGCACGTCGGTCTGAAGAAACACCACTGCAGAGAAACCGTGTTTCTCCCAACCTCTTCCCTGAAAATGGTAGTCTATTCCAAGGTAAGTGTGACAGCGCAAGGCATGTGCCCCATGCCTGCGCCACGGAAATAAGGAGTGGAGATTGTCTCTCCCGGTTCAAACCTTGTTCCGTGAGAAATGTTTTCAAGAGTGCGAGAGAGAGCAGAGGGAAAAGGTCACGCCTTTAAGTCTGAGAAGGAAACCCTGGAAAGCCGTACGCCTACGTATGAGCGGCATTCTGGCGCGAACGTGTGAAGGCATAAAGAATGTGTCCTGGGACGGTGCTTGACAAACCCCTTGTGAAGAAGTCTTCCCTCAGCTATCATATGGTTTCAGGAAGATAAAAGTGTTTTCCGCCGTGGGCGTGAAGGCACGAGGGACGTGCCCTAGAGTGAGCTGTCCGTTTCGAATGTGCCGCCCGTCGTTCCACGAAGAAGGGTGAGTATGGAAATGTATGATGTGAGGAAGCATAGGGAAGATTGCCTACGGGTGTTTAACTCTAAGGACAAATCTAGAGGGTTGCCGTCCGTCGACGACCAGCTCTTTCCCTACGGATGGAAGCGCCGTGTTAAAGCTTAGGGCGAGAGAAAAGAGACGGAATGCGAGATACACCACAGTGGGGAACACGTTGTGTGGAGGGCTTCTCTCCACCAAAGTCTCGGGTCACGAATTTGGAAGGGCCTTCAAATGTACGTGAGCTAGCGTCAGCAGAGCCTTCCACTGAACTCAGAGAAACGAGGCCGCGTCAAACATGATTTGGTGCTAACCCCTTGGTTCGCGAAGCGCGAAGCCTTTTGAGATATGTGTGTGAGGGTCTTGCACTCACCTCTCAAGAAACAAAACGGTAGAGCAATAGTCTTCCCACTACCATCTACAGGGAAGAAGACGGAGGAAATGTCCCACGTTAAACGTGAAGGCGCAAGTTACTGTGCCATAGAGCCCTGCTTGGGAAAGAACTTGTGTCGAAAGCTTCTCCCAACTCAGATCTTGTTTCGGGAAGATAGAAGCGCTGTCGGTACTTTGTGTGGAAACACAAGGAAAATGCCACACGCTGAATTGTGAAGAGAAATGTGGGTCGAACGTGACCACCAACACACTCGTTGTCCCCTAGAGAGGTGTGTGTCTGGAAGTGGGAGGAAGCGTAACGGACGTGCTATACACTTAACTCCAAGAAACAACGCTGTGGAGGTGCGGTCCTTCGACTGCCCTTCCTCTTTGCTAAGGAACGAAGCGGCTTGAAGCCAAGTGTGAAAGGAAACGGAGGGCAAGGAAGGGTGATATACCTCACTCGCGGCACAACTTCTGATGGAGGGCTTTTCTCAACGAACAGCATGTGTCACGAAGATAGAAGGGTTTGCGAAAGTATGTGACTTCGCCAAAGGAAAGGCATACACGAATCTCGGCGAACCACGTCTGTGCCGATCGCGACTTCGAGCTTCCATCTGGGTTCCCGAGGAATCCATAGTCACATAATGTCTGTGTGGTATCCTACTGCAGAAACACCACTGCAGAGAAACCGTGCGTCTACTATCACCTTCCCTGAAACTGGTAGACTTTTGCAATGGAAGTGGGAAATCGCAAGGAATGTGCCCCGTGCCTGTGCCACGGAAGTAACTAGTGTAAATGTCTGTCGCGATTCGAATCCTGTTCCGTGAGAAGCGTTTCCAAGAGTATGAGAGAGAGCAGATGGAAAAGGTCATGGTTTGAAGCGTGAGAAGGAGACCCGTCAGGAAAGCCATACACGTAAGTCGGGGAAGCACTTTTCGCGTGACATGGTGAAGGCATCTAGAATGTGCCCTGTGACGGTGCTCGAGAAACCACTTGTGAAGAAGGCTTCCCTCAACTGCCGTATCGTTTCCGTAGGAGGAAACTGTTTTCCGTAGTGGGTGTGAAGGCATAAGGGACGTAGACGAGACTTCGCTCTCCGCTTCGAAGGTGCCTGCCGTCGTTACACGAAGAAGGATGTGTATGGAAATGGATGACTGCGGAAGCATAAGGAAGATGGCATGCGTTTGTTTAACTCTAAGAACAAGTCTCGAGGGTTCCCGTCCTTCGACTACCATCTCTTCTCGTAAGGATGCGAAGCCGCTCCTTAAACCTCGTGTGAACGAAAAGAGATGGAACGCGCGATACCGCACAGTGAGGAACACGTTGTGCGGAGGGTTTCTCTCCATTACGTCCTGTGTCATGGAGGTGGATGGGTCTTGCAATGTACGTGGGCTAGCCTCAGTAGCAGTAGTAGCCTGACACTGAATTCTGAGAAACAAGGCCATGTCAAACAGGCTTTCGCGCTAACATCGTGGTGCTTGAAGAAAGAAGCCTTTGGAGACATGTGCGTTGCTATATAAGGTAGGCGTCTTACACTCACCTCTCACGAAACCAAACTGTAGGGAACTAGTCTTTCCACTACCGCCTCCGGGGAAGAAGTTGGAAGAACTTTCCGACGTTCAAAGTGAAGGCACAAATGCTGGGCCGTCTACCACTGTTTGAGAGAGGAGTTGTGTCTCAAGCTCCTGGCAACCCAGATCTTGCTTCGGGAAGGGAGAAGCGTTTTCAGGACTTCGTGTGAAAGCGTAAGGACAATGCCATAGGCTGAATGGTGAAGGAAAATGTGGGTCGAATGCGACCACCAACTAACAAGTTGTCCCCTAGGGAGGTGTGTGTCTGGAAATGGGAGGAAGCGTAAGGAACGAGCTGTACACTTAAGTCTAAGAGACAATGCTGTGGAGGAGCGGTCCTTCGACTCCCCGCCTCCTTTCCTAAGGATCGAAGCAGCTTGACGCCGAGTGTGAACGGAAGCAGAGGAAAAGCCTGCTATACCTTACTCGTGGAACCACTTTGTATGGAGGGCTTCTCTCAATGAACACCACGGCTCACGACGCTAGAAGGGTTTTCAAACGTACGTGAGTTCGCCAAAGGAAAGCCACAGACTACACTGTGCGAAACAAGTCTGTGTCAAACCGCGCCTTCGAGCTTCCATCTGGCTTCACGGGGAAAACCTAGTCACAACATGAACGTGTGGAACCCTAAACAGGCGGCGTGCACGTCGGTCTGAAGAAACACCACTGCAGAGAAACCGTGTTTCTCCCAACCTCTTCCCTGAAAATGGTAGTCTATTCCAAGGTAAGTGTGACAGCGCAAGGCATGTGCCCCATGCCTGCGCCACGGAAATAAGGAGTGGAGATTGTCTCTCCCGGTTCAAACCTTGTTCCGTGAGAAATGTTTTCAAGAGTGCGAGAGAGAGCAGAGGGAAAAGGTCACGCCTTTAAGTCTGAGAAGGAAACCCTGGAAAGCCGTACGCCTACGTATGAGCGGCATTCTGGCGCGAACGTGTGAAGGCATAAAGAATGTGTCCTGGGACGGTGCTTGACAAACCCCTTGTGAAGAAGTCTTCCCTCAGCTATCATATGGTTTCAGGAAGATAAAAGTGTTTTCCGCCGTGGGCGTGAAGGCACGAGGGACGTGCCCTAGAGTGAGCTGTCCGTTTCGAATGTGCCGCCCGTCGTTCCACGAAGAAGGGTGAGTATGGAAATGTATGATGTGAGGAAGCATAGGGAAGATTGCCTACGGGTGTTTAACTCTAAGGACAAATCTAGAGGGTTGCCGTCCGTCGACGACCAGCTCTTTCCCTACGGATGGAAGCGCCGTGTTAAAGCTTAGGGCGAGAGAAAAGAGACGGAATGCGAGATACACCACAGTGGGGAACACGTTGTGTGGAGGGCTTCTCTCCACCAAAGTCTCGGGTCACGAATTTGGAAGGGCCTTCAAATGTACGTGAGCTAGCGTCAGCAGAGCCTTCCACTGAACTCAGAGAAACGAGGCCGCGTCAAACATGATTTGGTGCTAACCCCTTGGTTCGCGAAGCGCGAAGCCTTTTGAGATATGTGTGTGAGGGTCTTGCACTCACCTCTCAAGAAACAAAACGGTAGAGCAATAGTCTTCCCACTACCATCTACAGGGAAGAAGACGGAGGAAATGTCCCACGTTAAACGTGAAGGCGCAAGTTACTGTGCCATAGAGCCCTGCTTGGGAAAGAACTTGTGTCGAAAGCTTCTCCCAACTCAGATCTTGTTTCGGGAAGATAGAAGCGCTGTCGGTACTTTGTGTGGAAACACAAGGAAAATGCCACACGCTGAATTGTGAAGAGAAATGTGGGTCGAACGTGACCACCAACACGCTCGTTGTCCCCTAGAGAGGTGTGTGTCTGGAAGTGGGAGGAAGCGTAACGGACGTGCTATACACTTAACTCCAAGAAACAACGCTGTGGAGGTGCGGTCCTTCGACTGCCCTTCCTCTTTGCTAAGGAACGAAGCGGCTTGAAGCCAAGTGTGAAAGGAAACGGAGGGCAAGGAAGGGTGATATACCTCACTCGCGGCACAACTTCTGATGGAGGGCTTTTCTCAACGAACAGCATGTGTCACGAAGATAGAAGGGTTTGCGAAAGTATGTGACTTCGCCAAAGGAAAGGCATACACGAATCTCGGCGAACCACGTCTGTGCCGATCGCGACTTCGAGCTTCCATCTGGGTTCCCGAGGAATCCATAGTCACATAATGTCTGTGTGGTATCCTACTGCAGAAACACCACTGCAGAGAAACCGTGCGTCTACTATCACCTTCCCTGAAACTGGTAGACTTTTGCAATGGAAGTGGGAAATCGCAAGGAATGTGCCCCGTGCCTGTGCCACGGAAGTAACTAGTGTAAATGTCTGTCGCGATTCGAATCCTGTTCCGTGAGAAGCGTTTCCAAGAGTATGAGAGAGAGCAGATGGAAAAGGTCATGGTTTGAAGCGTGAGAAGGAGACCCGTCAGGAAAGCCATACACGTAAGTCGGGGAAGCACTTTTCGCGTGACATGGTGAAGGCATCTAGAATGTGCCCTGTGACGGTGCTCGAGAAACCACTTGTGAAGAAGGCTTCCCTCAACTGCCGTATCGTTTCCGTAGGAGGAAACTGTTTTCCGTAGTGGGTGTGAAGGCATAAGGGACGTAGACGAGACTTCGCTCTCCGCTTCGAAGGTGCCTGCCGTCGTTACACGAAGAAGGATGTGTATGGAAATGGATGACTGCGGAAGCATAAGGAAGATGGCATGCGTTTGTTTAACTCTAAGAACAAGTCTCGAGGGTTCCCGTCCTTCGACTACCATCTCTTCTCGTAAGGATGCGAAGCCGCTCCTTAAACCTCGTGTGAACGAAAAGAGATGGAACGCGCGATACCGCACAGTGAGGAACACGTTGTGCGGAGGGTTTCTCTCCATTACGTCCTGTGTCATGGAGGTGGATGGGTCTTGCAATGTACGTGGGCTAGCCTCAGTAGCAGTAGTAGCCTGACACTGAATTCTGAGAAACAAGGCCATGTCAAACAGGCTTTCGCGCTAACATCGTGGTGCTTGAAGAAAGAAGCCTTTGGAGACATGTGCGTTGCTATATAAGGTAGGCGTCTTACACTCACCTCTCACGAAACCAAACTGTAGGGAACTAGTCTTTCCACTACCGCCTCCGGGGAAGAAGTTGGAAGAACTTTCCGACGTTCAAAGTGAAGGCACAAATGCTGGGCCGTCTACCACTGTTTGAGAGAGGAGTTGTGTCTCAAGCTCCTGGCAACCCAGATCTTGCTTCGGGAAGGGAGAAGCGTTTTCAGGACTTCGTGTGAAAGCGTAAGGACAATGCCATAGGCTGAATGGTGAAGGAAAATGTGGGTCGAATGCGACCACCAACTAACAAGTTGTCCCCTAGGGAGGTGTGTGTCTGGAAATGGGAGGAAGCGTAAGGAACGAGCTGTACACTTAAGTCTAAGAGACAATGCTGTGGAGGAGCGGTCCTTCGACTCCCCGCCTCCTTTCCTAAGGATCGAAGCAGCTTGACGCCGAGTGTGAACGGAAGCAGAGGAAAAGCCTGCTATACCTTACTCGTGGAACCACTTTGTATGGAGGGCTTCTCTCAATGAACACCACGGCTCACGACGCTAGAAGGGTTTTCAAACGTACGTGAGTTCGCCAAAGGAAAGCCACAGACTACACTGTGCGAAACAAGTCTGTGTCAAACCGCGCCTTCGAGCTTCCATCTGGCTTCACGGGGAAAACCTAGTCACAACATGAACGTGTGGAACCCTAAACAGGCGGCGTGCACGTCGGTCTGAAGAAACACCACTGCAGAGAAACCGTGTTTCTACCAACCTCTTCCCTGAAAATGGTAGTCTATTCCAAGGTAAGTGTGACAGCGCAAGGCATGTGCCCCATGCCTGCGCCACGGAAATAAGGAGTGGAGATTGTCTCTCCCGGTTCAAACCTTGTTCCGTGAGAAATGTTTTCAAGAGTGCGAGAGAGAGCAGAGGGAAAAGGTCATGCCTTTAAGTCTGAGAAGGAAACCCTGGAAAGCCGTACGCCTACGTATGAGCGGCATTCTGGCGCGAACGTGTGAAGGCATAAAGAATGTGTCCTGGGACGGTGCTTGACAAACCCCTTGTGAAGAAGTCTTCCCTCAGCTATCATATGGTTTCAGGAAGATAAAAGTGTTTTCCGCCGTGGGCGTGAAGGCACGAGGGACGTGCCCTAGAGTGAGCTGTCCGTTTCGAATGTGCCGCCCGTCGTTCCACGAAGAAGGGTGAGTATGGAAATGTATGATGTGAGGAAGCATAGGGAAGATTGCCTACGGGTGTTTAACTCTAAGGACAAATCTAGAGGGTTGCCGTCCGTCGACGACCAGCTCTTTCCCTACGGATGGAAGCGCCGTGTTAAAGCTTAGGGCGAGAGAAAAGAGACGGAATGCGAGATACACCACAGTGGGGAACACGTTGTGTGGAGGGCTTCTCTCCACCAAAGTCTCGGGTCACGAATTTGGAAGGGCCTTCAAATGTACGTGAGCTAGCGTCAGCAGAGCCTTCCACTGAACTCAGAGAAACGAGGCCGCGTCAAACATGATTTCGTGCTAACACCTTGGTTCGCGAAGCGCGAAGCCTTTTGAGATATGTGTGTGAGGGTCTTGCACTCACCTCTCAAGAAACAAAACGGTAGAGCAATAGTCTTCCCACTACCATCTACAGGGAAGAAGACGGAGGAAATGTCCCACGTTAAACGTGAAGGCGCAAGTTACTGTGCCATAGAGCCCTGCTTGGGAAAGAACTTGTGTCGAAAGCTTCTCCCAACTCAGATCTTGTTTCGGGAAGATAGAAGCGCTGTCGGTACTTTGTGTGGAAACACAAGGAAAATGCCACACGCTGAATTGTGAAGAGAAATGTGGGTCGAACGTGACCACCAACACGCTCGTTGTCCCCTAGAGAGGTGTGTGTCTGGAAGTGGGAGGAAGCGTAACGGACGTGCTATACACTTAACTCCAAGAAACAACGCTGTGGAGGTGCGGTCCTTCGACTGCCCTTCCTCTTTGCTAAGGAACGAAGCGGCTTGAAGCCAAGTGTGAAAGGAAACGGAGGGCAAGGAAGGGTGATATACCTCACTCGCGGCACAACTTCTGATGGAGGGCTTTTCTCAACGAACAGCATGTGTCACGAAGATAGAAGGGTTTGCGAAAGTATGTGACTTCGCCAAAGGAAAGGCATACACGAATCTCGGCGAACCACGTCTGTGCCGATCGCGACTTCGAGCTTCCATCTGGGTTCCCGAGGAATCCATAGTCACATAATGTCTGTGTGGTATCCTACTGCAGAAACACCACTGCAGAGAAACCGTGCGTCTACTATCACCTTCCCTGAAACTGGTAGACTTTTGCAATGGAAGTGGGAAATCGCAAGGAATGTGCCCCGTGCCTGTGCCACGGAAGTAACTAGTGTAAATGTCTGTCGCGATTCGAATCCTGTTCCGTGAGAAGCGTTTCCAAGAGTATGAGAGAGAGCAGATGGAAAAGGTCATGGTTTGAAGCGTGAGAAGGAGACCCGTCAGGAAAGCCATACACGTAAGTCGGGGAAGCACTTTTCGCGTGACATGGTGAAGGCATCTAGAATGTGCCCTGTGACGGTGCTCGAGAAACCACTTGTGAAGAAGGCTTCCCTCAACTGCCGTATCGTTTCCGTAGGAGGAAACTGTTTTCCGTAGTGGGTGTGAAGGCATAAGGGACGTAGACGAGACTTCGCTCTCCGCTTCGAAGGTGCCTGCCGTCGTTACACGAAGAAGGATGTGTATGGAAATGGATGACTGCGGAAGCATAAGGAAGATGGCATGCGTTTGTTTAACTCTAAGAACAAGTCTCGAGGGTTCCCGTCCTTCGACTACCATCTCTTCTCGTAAGGATGCGAAGCCGCTCCTTAAACCTCGTGTGAACGAAAAGAGATGGAACGCGCGATACCGCACAGTGAGGAACACGTTGTGCGGAGGGTTTCTCTCCATTACGTCCTGTGTCATGGAGGTGGATGGGTCTTGCAATGTACGTGGGCTAGCCTCAGTAGCAGTAGTAGCCTGACACTGAATTCTGAGAAACAAGGCCATGTCAAACAGGCTTTCGCGCTAACATCGTGGTGCTTGAAGAAAGAAGCCTTTGGAGACATGTGCGTTGCTATATAAGGTAGGCGTCTTACACTCACCTCTCACGAAACCAAACTGTAGGGAACTAGTCTTTCCACTACCGCCTCCGGGGAAGAAGTTGGAAGAACTTTCCGACGTTCAAAGTGAAGGCACAAATGCTGGGCCGTCTACCACTGTTTGAGAGAGGAGTTGTGTCTCAAGCTCCTGTCAACCCAGATCTTGCTTCGGGAAGGGAGAAGCGTTTTCAGGACTTCGTGTGAAAGCGTAAGGACAATGCCATAGGCTGAATGGTGAAGGAAAATGTGGGTCGAATGCGACCACCAACTAACAAGTTGTCCCCTAGGGAGGTGTGTGTCTGGAAATGGGAGGAAGCGTAAGGAACGAGCTGTACACTTAAGTCTAAGAGACAATGCTGTGGAGGAGCGGTCCTTCGACTCCCCGCCTCCTTTCCTAAGGATCGAAGCAGCTTGACGCCGAGTGTGAACGGAAGCAGAGGAAAAGCCTGCTATACCTTACTCGTGGAACCACTTTGTATGGAGGGCTTCTCTCAATGAACACCACGGCTCACGACGCTAGAAGGGTTTTCAAACGTACGTGAGTTCGCCAAAGGAAAGCCACAGACTACACTGTGCGAAACAAGTCTGTGTCAAACCGCGCCTTCGAGCTTCCATCTGGCTTCACGGGGAAAACCTAGTCACAACATGAACGTGTGGAACCCTAAACAGGCGGCGTGCACGTCGGTCTGAAGAAACACCACTGCAGAGAAACCGTGTTTCTACCAACCTCTTCCCTGAAAATGGTAGTCTATTCCAAGGTAAGTGTGACAGCGCAAGGCATGTGCCCCATGCCTGCGCCACGGAAATAAGGAGTGGAGATTGTCTCTCCCGGTTCAAACCTTGTTCCGTGAGAAATGTTTTCAAGAGTGCGAGAGAGAGCAGAGGGAAAAGGTCATGCCTTTAAGTCTGAGAAGGAAACCCTGGAAAGCCGTACGCCTACGTATGAGCGGCATTCTGGCGCGAACGTGTGAAGGCATAAAGAATGTGTCCTGGGACGGTGCTTGACAAACCCCTTGTGAAGAAGTCTTCCCTCAGCTATCATATGGTTTCAGGAAGATAAAAGTGTTTTCCGCCGTGGGCGTGAAGGCACGAGGGACGTGCCCTAGAGTGAGCTGTCCGTTTCGAATGTGCCGCCCGTCGTTCCACGAAGAAGGGTGAGTATGGAAATGTATGATGTGAGGAAGCATAGGGAAGATTGCCTACGGGTGTTTAACTCTAAGGACAAATCTAGAGGGTTGCCGTCCGTCGACGACCAGCTCTTTCCCTACGGATGGAAGCGCCGTGTTAAAGCTTAGGGCGAGAGAAAAGAGACGGAATGCGAGATACACCACAGTGGGGAACACGTTGTGTGGAGGGCTTCTCTCCACCAAAGTCTCGGGTCACGAATTTGGAAGGGCCTTCAAATGTACGTGAGCTAGCGTCAGCAGAGCCTTCCACTGAACTCAGAGAAACGAGGCCGCGTCAAACATGATTTCGTGCTAACACCTTGGTTCGCGAAGCGCGAAGCCTTTTGAGATATGTGTGTGAGGGTCTTGCACTCACCTCTCAAGAAACAAAACGGTAGAGCAATAGTCTTCCCACTACCATCTACAGGGAAGAAGACGGAGGAAATGTCCCACGTTAAACGTGAAGGCGCAAGTTACTGTGCCATAGAGCCCTGCTTGGGAAAGAACTTGTGTCGAAAGCTTCTCCCAACTCAGATCTTGTTTCGGGAAGATAGAAGCGCTGTCGGTACTTTGTGTGGAAACACAAGGAAAATGCCACACGCTGAATTGTGAAGAGAAATGTGGGTCGAACGTGACCACCAACACACTCGTTGTCCCCTAGAGAGGTGTGTGTCTGGAAGTGGGAGGAAGCGTAACGGACGTGCTATACACTTAACTCCAAGAAACAACGCTGTGGAGGTGCGGTCCTTCGACTGCCCTTCCTCTTTGCTAAGGAACGAAGCGGCTTGAAGCCAAGTGTGAAAGGAAACGGAGGGCAAGGAAGGGTGATATACCTCACTCGCGGCACAACTTCTGATGGAGGGCTTTTCTCAACGAACAGCATGTGTCACGAAGATAGAAGGGTTTGCGAAAGTATGTGACTTCGCCAAAGGAAAGGCATACACGAATCTCGGCGAACCACGTCTGTGCCGATCGCGACTTCGAGCTTCCATCTGGGTTCCCGAGGAATCCATAGTCACATAATGTCTGTGTGGTATCCTACTGCAGAAACACCACTGCAGAGAAACCGTGCGTCTACTATCACCTTCCCTGAAACTGGTAGACTTTTGCAATGGAAGTGGGAAATCGCAAGGAATGTGCCCCGTGCCTGTGCCACGGAAGTAACTAGTGTAAATGTCTGTCGCGATTCGAATCCTGTTCCGTGAGAAGCGTTTCCAAGAGTATGAGAGAGAGCAGATGGAAAAGGTCATGGTTTGAAGCGTGAGAAGGAGACCCGTCAGGAAAGCCATACACGTAAGTCGGGGAAGCACTTTTCGCGTGACATGGTGAAGGCATCTAGAATGTGCCCTGTGACGGTGCTCGAGAAACCACTTGTGAAGAAGGCTTCCCTCAACTGCCGTATCGTTTCCGTAGGAGGAAACTGTTTTCCGTAGTGGGTGTGAAGGCATAAGGGACGTAGACGAGACTTCGCTCTCCGCTTCGAAGGTGCCTGCCGTCGTTACACGAAGAAGGATGTGTATGGAAATGGATGACTGCGGAAGCATAAGGAAGATGGCATGCGTTTGTTTAACTCTAAGAACAAGTCTCGAGGGTTCCCGTCCTTCGACTACCATCTCTTCTCGTAAGGATGCGAAGCCGCTCCTTAAACCTCGTGTGAACGAAAAGAGATGGAACGCGCGATACCGCACAGTGAGGAACACGTTGTGCGGAGGGTTTCTCTCCATTACGTCCTGTGTCATGGAGGTGGATGGGTCTTGCAATGTACGTGGGCTAGCCTCAGTAGCAGTAGTAGCCTGACACTGAATTCTGAGAAACAAGGCCATGTCAAACAGGCTTTCGCGCTAACATCGTGGTGCTTGAAGAAAGAAGCCTTTGGAGACATGTGCGTTGCTATATAAGGTAGGCGTCTTACACTCACCTCTCACGAAACCAAACTGTAGGGAACTAGTCTTTCCACTACCGCCTCCGGGGAAGAAGTTGGAAGAACTTTCCGACGTTCAAAGTGAAGGCACAAATGCTGGGCCGTCTACCACTGTTTGAGAGAGGAGTTGTGTCTCAAGCTCCTGGCAACCCAGATCTTGCTTCGGGAAGGGAGAAGCGTTTTCAGGACTTCGTGTGAAAGCGTAAGGACAATGCCATAGGCTGAATGGTGAAGGAAAATGTGGGTCGAATGCGACCACCAACTAACAAGTTGTCCCCTAGGGAGGTGTGTGTCTGGAAATGGGAGGAAGCGTAAGGAACGAGCTGTACACTTAAGTCTAAGAGACAATGCTGTGGAGGAGCGGTCCTTCGACTCCCCGCCTCCTTTCCTAAGGATCGAAGCAGCTTGACGCCGAGTGTGAACGGAAGCAGAGGAAAAGCCTGCTATACCTTACTCGTGGAACCACTTTGTATGGAGGGCTTCTCTCAATGAACACCACGGCTCACGACGCTAGAAGGGTTTTCAAACGTACGTGAGTTCGCCAAAGGAAAGCCACAGACTACACTGTGCGAAACAAGTCTGTGTCAAACCGCGCCTTCGAGCTTCCATCTGGCTTCACGGGGAAAACCTAGTCACAACATGAACGTGTGGAACCCTAAACAGGCGGCGTGCACGTCGGTCTGAAGAAACACCACTGCAGAGAAACCGTGTTTCTACCAACCTCTTCCCTGAAAATGGTGGTCTATTCCAAGGTAAGTGTGACAGCGCAAGGCATGTGCCCCATGCCTGCGCCACGGAAATAAGGAGTGGAGATTGTCTCTCCCGGTTCAAACCTTGTTCCGTGAGAAATGTTTTCAAGAGTGCGAGAGAGAGCAGAGGGAAAAGGTCATGCCTTTAAGTCTGAGAAGGAAACCCTGGAAAGCCGTACGCCTACGTATGAGCGGCATTCTGGCGCGAACGTGTGAAGGCATAAAGAATGTGTCCTGGGACGGTGCTTGACAAACCCCTTGTGAAGAAGTCTTCCCTCAGCTATCATATGGTTTCAGGAAGATAAAAGTGTTTTCCGCCGTGGGCGTGAAGGCACGAGGGACGTGCCCTAGAGTGAGCTGTCCGTTTCGAATGTGCCGCCCGTCGTTCCACGAAGAAGGGTGAGTATGGAAATGTATGATGTGAGGAAGCATAGGGAAGATTGCCTACGGGTGTTTAACTCTAAGGACAAATCTAGAGGGTTGCCGTCCGTCGACGACCAGCTCTTTCCCTACGGATGGAAGCGCCGTGTTAAAGCTTAGGGCGAGAGAAAAGAGACGGAATGCGAGATACACCACAGTGGGGAACACGTTGTGTGGAGGGCTTCTCTCCACCAAAGTCTCGGGTCACGAATTTGGAAGGGCCTTCAAATGTACGTGAGCTAGCGTCAGCAGAGCCTTCCACTGAACTCAGAGAAACGAGGCCGCGTCAAACATGATTTCGTGCTAACACCTTGGTTCGCGAAGCGCGAAGCCTTTTGAGATATGTGTGTGAGGGTCTTGCACTCACCTCTCAAGAAACAAAACGGTAGAGCAATAGTCTTCCCACTACCATCTACAGGGAAGAAGACGGAGGAAATGTCCCACGTTAAACGTGAAGGCGCAAGTTACTGTGCCATAGAGCCCTGCTTGGGAAAGAACTTGTGTCGAAAGCTTCTCCCAACTCAGATCTTGTTTCGGGAAGATAGAAGCGCTGTCGGTACTTTGTGTGGAAACACAAGGAAAATGCCACACGCTGAATTGTGAAGAGAAATGTGGGTCGAACGTGACCACCAACACACTCGTTGTCCCCTAGAGAGGTGTGTGTCTGGAAGTGGGAGGAAGCGTAACGGACGTGCTATACACTTAACTCCAAGAAACAACGCTGTGGAGGTGCGGTCCTTCGACTGCCCTTCCTCTTTGCTAAGGAACGAAGCGGCTTGAAGCCAAGTGTGAAAGGAAACGGAGGGCAAGGAAGGGTGATATACCTCACTCGCGGCACAACTTCTGATGGAGGGCTTTTCTCAACGAACAGCATGTGTCACGAAGATAGAAGGGTTTGCGAAAGTATGTGACTTCGCCAAAGGAAAGGCATACACGAATCTCGGCGAACCACGTCTGTGCCGATCGCGACTTCGAGCTTCCATCTGGGTTCCCGAGGAATCCATAGTCACATAATGTCTGTGTGGTATCCTACTGCAGAAACACCACTGCAGAGAAACCGTGCGTCTACTATCACCTTCCCTGAAACTGGTAGACTTTTGCAATGGAAGTGGGAAATCGCAAGGAATGTGCCCCGTGCCTGTGCCACGGAAGTAACTAGTGTAAATGTCTGTCGCGATTCGAATCCTGTTCCGTGAGAAGCGTTTCCAAGAGTATGAGAGAGAGCAGATGGAAAAGGTCATGGTTTGAAGCGTGAGAAGGAGACCCGTCAGGAAAGCCATACACGTAAGTCGGGGAAGCACTTTTCGCGTGACATGGTGAAGGCATCTAGAATGTGCCCTGTGACGGTGCTCGAGAAACCACTTGTGAAGAAGGCTTCCCTCAACTGCCGTATCGTTTCCGTAGGAGGAAACTGTTTTCCGTAGTGGGTGTGAAGGCATAAGGGACGTAGACGAGACTTCGCTCTCCGCTTCGAAGGTGCCTGCCGTCGTTACACGAAGAAGGATGTGTATGGAAATGGATGACTGCGGAAGCATAAGGAAGATGGCATGCGTTTGTTTAACTCTAAGAACAAGTCTCGAGGGTTCCCGTCCTTCGACTACCATCTCTTCTCGTAAGGATGCGAAGCCGCTCCTTAAACCTCGTGTGAACGAAAAGAGATGGAACGCGCGATACCGCACAGTGAGGAACACGTTGTGCGGAGGGTTTCTCTCCATTACGTCCTGTGTCATGGAGGTGGATGGGTCTTGCAATGTACGTGGGCTAGCCTCAGTAGCAGTAGTAGCCTGACACTGAATTCTGAGAAACAAGGCCATGTCAAACAGGCTTTCGCGCTAACATCGTGGTGCTTGAAGAAAGAAGCCTTTGGAGACATGTGCGTTGCTATATAAGGTAGGCGTCTTACACTCACCTCTCACGAAACCAAACTGTAGGGAACTAGTCTTTCCACTACCGCCTCCGGGGAAGAAGTTGGAAGAACTTTCCGACGTTCAAAGTGAAGGCACAAATGCTGGGCCGTCTACCACTGTTTGAGAGAGGAGTTGTGTCTCAAGCTCCTGGCAACCCAGATCTTGCTTCGGGAAGGGAGAAGCGTTTTCAGGACTTCGTGTGAAAGCGTAAGGACAATGCCATAGGCTGAATGGTGAAGGAAAATGTGGGTCGAATGCGACCACCAACTAACAAGTTGTCCCCTAGGGAGGTGTGTGTCTGGAAATGGGAGGAAGCGTAAGGAACGAGCTGTACACTTAAGTCTAAGAGACAATGCTGTGGAGGAGCGGTCCTTCGACTCCCCGCCTCCTTTCCTAAGGATCGAAGCAGCTTGACGCCGAGTGTGAACGGAAGCAGAGGAAAAGCCTGCTATACCTTACTCGTGGAACCACTTTGTATGGAGGGCTTCTCTCAATGAACACCACGGCTCACGACGCTAGAAGGGTTTTCAAACGTACGTGAGTTCGCCAAAGGAAAGCCACAGACTACACTGTGCGAAACAAGTCTGTGTCAAACCGCGCCTTCGAGCTTCCATCTGGCTTCACGGGGAAAACCTAGTCACAACATGAACGTGTGGAACCCTAAACAGGCGGCGTGCACGTCGGTCTGAAGAAACACCACTGCAGAGAAACCGTGTTTCTACCAACCTCTTCCCTGAAAATGGTGGTCTATTCCAAGGTAAGTGTGACAGCGCAAGGCATGTGCCCCATGCCTGCGCCACGGAAATAAGGAGTGGAGATTGTCTCTCCCGGTTCAAACCTTGTTCCGTGAGAAATGTTTTCAAGAGTGCGAGAGAGAGCAGAGGGAAAAGGTCATGCCTTTAAGTCTGAGAAGGAAACCCTGGAAAGCCGTACGCCTACGTATGAGCGGCATTCTGGCGCGAACGTGTGAAGGCATAAAGAATGTGTCCTGGGACGGTGCTTGACAAACCCCTTGTGAAGAAGTCTTCCCTCAGCTATCATATGGTTTCAGGAAGATAAAAGTGTTTTCCGCCGTGGGCGTGAAGGCACGAGGGACGTGCCCTAGAGTGAGCTGTCCGTTTCGAATGTGCCGCCCGTCGTTCCACGAAGAAGGGTGAGTATGGAAATGTATGATGTGAGGAAGCATAGGGAAGATTGCCTACGGGTGTTTAACTCTAAGGACAAATCTAGAGGGTTGCCGTCCGTCGACGACCAGCTCTTTCCCTACGGATGGAAGCGCCGTGTTAAAGCTTAGGGCGAGAGAAAAGAGACGGAATGCGAGATACACCACAGTGGGGAACACGTTGTGTGGAGGGCTTCTCTCCACCAAAGTCTCGGGTCACGAATTTGGAAGGGCCTTCAAATGTACGTGAGCTAGCGTCAGCAGAGCCTTCCACTGAACTCAGAGAAACGAGGCCGCGTCAAACATGATTTCGTGCTAACACCTTGGTTCGCGAAGCGCGAAGCCTTTTGAGATATGTGTGTGAGGGTCTTGCACTCACCTCTCAAGAAACAAAACGGTAGAGCAATAGTCTTCCCACTACCATCTACAGGGAAGAAGACGGAGGAAATGTCCCACGTTAAACGTGAAGGCGCAAGTTACTGTGCCATAGAGCCCTGCTTGGGAAAGAACTTGTGTCGAAAGCTTCTCCCAACTCAGATCTTGTTTCGGGAAGATAGAAGCGCTGTCGGTACTTTGTGTGGAAACACAAGGAAAATGCCACACGCTGAATTGTGAAGAGAAATGTGGGTCGAACGTGACCACCAACACACTCGTTGTCCCCTAGAGAGGTGTGTGTCTGGAAGTGGGAGGAAGCGTAACGGACGTGCTATACACTTAACTCCAAGAAACAACGCTGTGGAGGTGCGGTCCTTCGACTGCCCTTCCTCTTTGCTAAGGAACGAAGCGGCTTGAAGCCAAGTGTGAAAGGAAACGGAGGGCAAGGAAGGGTGATATACCTCACTCGCGGCACAACTTCTGATGGAGGGCTTTTCTCAACGAACAGCATGTGTCACGAAGATAGAAGGGTTTGCGAAAGTATGTGACTTCGCCAAAGGAAAGGCATACACGAATCTCGGCGAACCACGTCTGTGCCGATCGCGACTTCGAGCTTCCATCTGGGTTCCCGAGGAATCCATAGTCACATAATGTCTGTGTGGTATCCTACTGCAGAAACACCACTGCAGAGAAACCGTGCGTCTACTATCACCTTCCCTGAAACTGGTAGACTTTTGCAATGGAAGTGGGAAATCGCAAGGAATGTGCCCCGTGCCTGTGCCACGGAAGTAACTAGTGTAAATGTCTGTCGCGATTCGAATCCTGTTCCGTGAGAAGCGTTTCCAAGAGTATGAGAGAGAGCAGATGGAAAAGGTCATGGTTTGAAGCGTGAGAAGGAGACCCGTCAGGAAAGCCATACACGTAAGTCGGGGAAGCACTTTTCGCGTGACATGGTGAAGGCATCTAGAATGTGCCCTGTGACGGTGCTCGAGAAACCACTTGTGAAGAAGGCTTCCCTCAACTGCCGTATCGTTTCCGTAGGAGGAAACTGTTTTCCGTAGTGGGTGTGAAGGCATAAGGGACGTAGACGAGACTTCGCTCTCCGCTTCGAAGGTGCCTGCCGTCGTTACACGAAGAAGGATGTGTATGGAAATGGATGACTGCGGAAGCATAAGGAAGATGGCATGCGTTTGTTTAACTCTAAGAACAAGTCTCGAGGGTTCCCGTCCTTCGACTACCATCTCTTCTCGTAAGGATGCGAAGCCGCTCCTTAAACCTCGTGTGAACGAAAAGAGATGGAACGCGCGATACCGCACAGTGAGGAACACGTTGTGCGGAGGGTTTCTCTCCATTACGTCCTGTGTCATGGAGGTGGATGGGTCTTGCAATGTACGTGGGCTAGCCTCAGTAGCAGTAGTAGCCTGACACTGAATTCTGAGAAACAAGGCCATGTCAAACAGGCTTTCGCGCTAACATCGTGGTGCTTGAAGAAAGAAGCCTTTGGAGACATGTGCGTTGCTATATAAGGTAGGCGTCTTACACTCACCTCTCACGAAACCAAACTGTAGGGAACTAGTCTTTCCACTACCGCCTCCGGGGAAGAAGTTGGAAGAACTTTCCGACGTTCAAAGTGAAGGCACAAATGCTGGGCCGTCTACCACTGTTTGAGAGAGGAGTTGTGTCTCAAGCTCCTGGCAACCCAGATCTTGCTTCGGGAAGGGAGAAGCGTTTTCAGGACTTCGTGTGAAAGCGTAAGGACAATGCCATAGGCTGAATGGTGAAGGAAAATGTGGGTCGAATGCGACCACCAACTAACAAGTTGTCCCCTAGGGAGGTGTGTGTCTGGAAATGGGAGGAAGCGTAAGGAACGAGCTGTACACTTAAGTCTAAGAGACAATGCTGTGGAGGAGCGGTCCTTCGACTCCCCGCCTCCTTTCCTAAGGATCGAAGCAGCTTGACGCCGAGTGTGAACGGAAGCAGAGGAAAAGCCTGCTATACCTTACTCGTGGAACCACTTTGTATGGAGGGCTTCTCTCAATGAACACCACGGCTCACGACGCTAGAAGGGTTTTCAAACGTACGTGAGTTCGCCAAAGGAAAGCCACAGACTACACTGTGCGAAACAAGTCTGTGTCAAACCGCGCCTTCGAGCTTCCATCTGGCTTCACGGGGAAAACCTAGTCACAACATGAACGTGTGGAACCCTAAACAGGCGGCGTGCACGTCGGTCTGAAGAAACACCACTGCAGAGAAACCGTGTTTCTACCAACCTCTTCCCTGAAAATGGTGGTCTATTCCAAGGTAAGTGTGACAGCGCAAGGCATGTGCCCCATGCCTGCGCCACGGAAATAAGGAGTGGAGATTGTCTCTCCCGGTTCAAACCTTGTTCCGTGAGAAATGTTTTCAAGAGTGCGAGAGAGAGCAGAGGGAAAAGGTCATGCCTTTAAGTCTGAGAAGGAAACCCTGGAAAGCCGTACGCCTACGTATGAGCGGCATTCTGGCGCGAACGTGTGAAGGCATAAAGAATGTGTCCTGGGACGGTGCTTGACAAACCCCTTGTGAAGAAGTCTTCCCTCAGCTATCATATGGTTTCAGGAAGATAAAAGTGTTTTCCGCCGTGGGCGTGAAGGCACGAGGGACGTGCCCTAGAGTGAGCTGTCCGTTTCGAATGTGCCGCCCGTCGTTCCACGAAGAAGGGTGAGTATGGAAATGTATGATGTGAGGAAGCATAGGGAAGATTGCCTACGGGTGTTTAACTCTAAGGACAAATCTAGAGGGTTGCCGTCCGTCGACGACCAGCTCTTTCCCTACGGATGGAAGCGCCGTGTTAAAGCTTAGGGCGAGAGAAAAGAGACGGAATGCGAGATACACCACAGTGGGGAACACGTTGTGTGGAGGGCTTCTCTCCACCAAAGTCTCGGGTCACGAATTTGGAAGGGCCTTCAAATGTACGTGAGCTAGCGTCAGCAGAGCCTTCCACTGAACTCAGAGAAACGAGGCCGCGTCAAACATGATTTCGTGCTAACACCTTGGTTCGCGAAGCGCGAAGCCTTTTGAGATATGTGTGTGAGGGTCTTGCACTCACCTCTCAAGAAACAAAACGGTAGAGCAATAGTCTTCCCACTACCATCTACAGGGAAGAAGACGGAGGAAATGTCCCACGTTAAACGTGAAGGCGCAAGTTACTGTGCCATAGAGCCCTGCTTGGGAAAGAACTTGTGTCGAAAGCTTCTCCCAACTCAGATCTTGTTTCGGGAAGATAGAAGCGCTGTCGGTACTTTGTGTGGAAACACAAGGAAAATGCCACACGCTGAATTGTGAAGAGAAATGTGGGTCGAACGTGACCACCAACACACTCGTTGTCCCCTAGAGAGGTGTGTGTCTGGAAGTGGGAGGAAGCGTAACGGACGTGCTATACACTTAACTCCAAGAAACAACGCTGTGGAGGTGCGGTCCTTCGACTGCCCTTCCTCTTTGCTAAGGAACGAAGCGGCTTGAAGCCAAGTGTGAAAGGAAACGGAGGGCAAGGAAGGGTGATATACCTCACTCGCGGCACAACTTCTGATGGAGGGCTTTTCTCAACGAACAGCATGTGTCACGAAGATAGAAGGGTTTGCGAAAGTATGTGACTTCGCCAAAGGGAAGGCATACACGAATCTCGGCGAACCACGTCTGTGCCGATCGCGACTTCGAGCTTCCATCTGGGTTCCCGAGGAATCCATAGTCACATAATGTCTGTGTGGTATCCTACTGCAGAAACACCACTGCAGAGAAACCGTGCGTCTACTATCACCTTCCCTGAAACTGGTAGACTTTTGCAATGGAAGTGGGAAATCGCAAGGAATGTGCCCCGTGCCTGTGCCACGGAAGTAACTAGTGTAAATGTCTGTCGCGATTCGAATCCTGTTCCGTGAGAAGCGTTTCCAAGAGTATGAGAGAGAGCAGATGGAAAAGGTCATGGTTTGAAGCGTGAGAAGGAGACCCGTCAGGAAAGCCATACACGTAAGTCGGGGAAGCACTTTTCGCGTGACATGGTGAAGGCATCTAGAATGTGCCCTGTGACGGTGCTCGAGAAACCACTTGTGAAGAAGGCTTCCCTCAACTGCCGTATCGTTTCCGTAGGAGGAAACTGTTTTCCGTAGTGGGTGTGAAGGCATAAGGGACGTAGACGAGACTTCGCTCTCCGCTTCGAAGGTGCCTGCCGTCGTTACACGAAGAAGGATGTGTATGGAAATGGATGACTGCGGAAGCATAAGGAAGATGGCATGCGTTTGTTTAACTCTAAGAACAAGTCTCGAGGGTTCCCGTCCTTCGACTACCATCTCTTCTCGTAAGGATGCGAAGCCGCTCCTTAAACCTCGTGTGAACGAAAAGAGATGGAACGCGCGATACCGCACAGTGAGGAACACGTTGTGCGGAGGGTTTCTCTCCATTACGTCCTGTGTCATGGAGGTGGATGGGTCTTGCAATGTACGTGGGCTAGCCTCAGTAGCAGTAGTAGCCTGACACTGAATTCTGAGAAACAAGGCCATGTCAAACAGGCTTTCGCGCTAACATCGTGGTGCTTGAAGAAAGAAGCCTTTGGAGACATGTGCGTTGCTATATAAGGTAGGCGTCTTACACTCACCTCTCACGAAACCAAACTGTAGGGAACTAGTCTTTCCACTACCGCCTCCGGGGAAGAAGTTGGAAGAACTTTCCGACGTTCAAAGTGAAGGCACAAATGCTGGGCCGTCTACCACTGTTTGAGAGAGGAGTTGTGTCTCAAGCTCCTGTCAACCCAGATCTTGCTTCGGGAAGGGAGAAGCGTTTTCAGGACTTCGTGTGAAAGCGTAAGGACAATGCCATAGGCTGAATGGTGAAGGAAAATGTGGGTCGAATGCGACCACCAACTAACAAGTTGTCCCCTAGGGAGGTGTGTGTCTGGAAATGGGAGGAAGCGTAAGGAACGAGCTGTACACTTAAGTCTAAGAGACAATGCTGTGGAGGAGCGGTCCTTCGACTCCCCGCCTCCTTTCCTAAGGATCGAAGCAGCTTGACGCCGAGTGTGAACGGAAGCAGAGGAAAAGCCTGCTATACCTTACTCGTGGAACCACTTTGTATGGAGGGCTTCTCTCAATGAACACCACGGCTCACGACGCTAGAAGGGTTTTCAAACGTACGTGAGTTCGCCAAAGGAAAGCCACAGACTACACTGTGCGAAACAAGTCTGTGTCAAACCGCGCCTTCGAGCTTCCATCTGGCTTCACGGGGAAAACCTAGTCACAACATGAACGTGTGGAACCCTAAACAGGCGGCGTGCACGTCGGTCTGAAGAAACACCACTGCAGAGAAACCGTGTTTCTACCAACCTCTTCCCTGAAAATGGTGGTCTATTCCAAGGTAAGTGTGACAGCGCAAGGCATGTGCCCCATGCCTGCGCCACGGAAATAAGGAGTGGAGATTGTCTCTCCCGGTTCAAACCTTGTTCCGTGAGAAATGTTTTCAAGAGTGCGAGAGAGAGCAGAGGGAAAAGGTCATGCCTTTAAGTCTGAGAAGGAAACCCTGGAAAGCCGTACGCCTACGTATGAGCGGCATTCTGGCGCGAACGTGTGAAGGCATAAAGAATGTGTCCTGGGACGGTGCTTGACAAACCCCTTGTGAAGAAGTCTTCCCTCAGCTATCATATGGTTTCAGGAAGATAAAAGTGTTTTCCGCCGTGGGCGTGAAGGCACGAGGGACGTGCCCTAGAGTGAGCTGTCCGTTTCGAATGTGCCGCCCGTCGTTCCACGAAGAAGGGTGAGTATGGAAATGTATGATGTGAGGAAGCATAGGGAAGATTGCCTACGGGTGTTTAACTCTAAGGACAAATCTAGAGGGTTGCCGTCCGTCGACGACCAGCTCTTTCCCTACGGATGGAAGCGCCGTGTTAAAGCTTAGGGCGAGAGAAAAGAGACGGAATGCGAGATACACCACAGTGGGGAACACGTTGTGTGGAGGGCTTCTCTCCACCAAAGTCTCGGGTCACGAATTTGGAAGGGCCTTCAAATGTACGTGAGCTAGCGTCAGCAGAGCCTTCCACTGAACTCAGAGAAACGAGGCCGCGTCAAACATGATTTCGTGCTAACACCTTGGTTCGCGAAGCGCGAAGCCTTTTGAGATATGTGTGTGAGGGTCTTGCACTCACCTCTCAAGAAACAAAACGGTAGAGCAATAGTCTTCCCACTACCATCTACAGGGAAGAAGACGGAGGAAATGTCCCACGTTAAACGTGAAGGCGCAAGTTACTGTGCCATAGAGCCCTGCTTGGGAAAGAACTTGTGTCGAAAGCTTCTCCCAACTCAGATCTTGTTTCGGGAAGATAGAAGCGCTGTCGGTACTTTGTGTGGAAACACAAGGAAAATGCCACACGCTGAATTGTGAAGAGAAATGTGGGTCGAACGTGACCACCAACACACTCGTTGTCCCCTAGAGAGGTGTGTGTCTGGAAGTGGGAGGAAGCGTAACGGACGTGCTATACACTTAACTCCAAGAAACAACGCTGTGGAGGTGCGGTCCTTCGACTGCCCTTCCTCTTTGCTAAGGAACGAAGCGGCTTGAAGCCAAGTGTGAAAGGAAACGGAGGGCAAGGAAGGGTGATATACCTCACTCGCGGCACAACTTCTGATGGAGGGCTTTTCTCAACGAACAGCATGTGTCACGAAGATAGAAGGGTTTGCGAAAGTATGTGACTTCGCCAAAGGGAAGGCATACACGAATCTCGGCGAACCACGTCTGTGCCGATCGCGACTTCGAGCTTCCATCTGGGTTCCCGAGGAATCCATAGTCACATAATGTCTGTGTGGTATCCTACTGCAGAAACACCACTGCAGAGAAACCGTGCGTCTACTATCACCTTCCCTGAAACTGGTAGACTTTTGCAATGGAAGTGGGAAATCGCAAGGAATGTGCCCCGTGCCTGTGCCACGGAAGTAACTAGTGTAAATGTCTGTCGCGATTCGAATCCTGTTCCGTGAGAAGCGTTTCCAAGAGTATGAGAGAGAGCAGATGGAAAAGGTCATGGTTTGAAGCGTGAGAAGGAGACCCGTCAGGAAAGCCATACACGTAAGTCGGGGAAGCACTTTTCGCGTGACATGGTGAAGGCATCTAGAATGTGCCCTGTGACGGTGCTCGAGAAACCACTTGTGAAGAAGGCTTCCCTCAACTGCCGTATCGTTTCCGTAGGAGGAAACTGTTTTCCGTAGTGGGTGTGAAGGCATAAGGGACGTAGACGAGACTTCGCTCTCCGCTTCGAAGGTGCCTGCCGTCGTTACACGAAGAAGGATGTGTATGGAAATGGATGACTGCGGAAGCATAAGGAAGATGGCATGCGTTTGTTTAACTCTAAGAACAAGTCTCGAGGGTTCCCGTCCTTCGACTACCATCTCTTCTCGTAAGGATGCGAAGCCGCTCCTTAAACCTCGTGTGAACGAAAAGAGATGGAACGCGCGATACCGCACAGTGAGGAACACGTTGTGCGGAGGGTTTCTCTCCATTACGTCCTGTGTCATGGAGGTGGATGGGTCTTGCAATGTACGTGGGCTAGCCTCAGTAGCAGTAGTAGCCTGACACTGAATTCTGAGAAACAAGGCCATGTCAAACAGGCTTTCGCGCTAACATCGTGGTGCTTGAAGAAAGAAGCCTTTGGAGACATGTGCGTTGCTATATAAGGTAGGCGTCTTACACTCACCTCTCACGAAACCAAACTGTAGGGAACTAGTCTTTCCACTACCGCCTCCGGGGAAGAAGTTGGAAGAACTTTCCGACGTTCAAAGTGAAGGCACAAATGCTGGGCCGTCTACCACTGTTTGAGAGAGGAGTTGTGTCTCAAGCTCCTGTCAACCCAGATCTTGCTTCGGGAAGGGAGAAGCGTTTTCAGGACTTCGTGTGAAAGCGTAAGGACAATGCCATAGGCTGAATGGTGAAGGAAAATGTGGGTCGAATGCGACCACCAACTAACAAGTTGTCCCCTAGGGAGGTGTGTGTCTGGAAATGGGAGGAAGCGTAAGGAACGAGCTGTACACTTAAGTCTAAGAGACAATGCTGTGGAGGAGCGGTCCTTCGACTCCCCGCCTCCTTTCCTAAGGATCGAAGCAGCTTGACGCCGAGTGTGAACGGAAGCAGAGGAAAAGCCTGCTATACCTTACTCGTGGAACCACTTTGTATGGAGGGCTTCTCTCAATGAACACCACGGCTCACGACGCTAGAAGGGTTTTCAAACGTACGTGAGTTCGCCAAAGGAAAGCCACAGACTACACTGTGCGAAACAAGTCTGTGTCAAACCGCGCCTTCGAGCTTCCATCTGGCTTCACGGGGAAAACCTAGTCACAACATGAACGTGTGGAACCCTAAACAGGCGGCGTGCACGTCGGTCTGAAGAAACACCACTG